>NW_020897691.1:16116351-16301129 GCF_003984885.1 Neopelma chrysocephalum
CAGATCCCTTTCTGTGGCACTGCTTTTCAGCATCTCATTCCCCAGTCCATATGTACATCCAGGGTTGCTCTGTCCCAAGTGCAGAATCCAGCATTTTCCCTTGTTGAGCTTCATATGGTTGGTGATTGCCCAGCCCTCTAATTTGTCAAGGTCTCTCTGCAGGGCCTCCCTGCCTTTGAGGGAGTCAACAACTCCTCAGATTTGTGTCATCTGCAAACTTGCTTAGTATTCCTTCCAGTCCTGCATCCAAGTAATTTATGAAGTTGTTGAAAAGCACAGGGCCTAAGATGGAGCCCTGTGGAACCCCACTAGTGATAGGTCACCAGTCTGATGTTACCCCATTCACTATTACTCTCTGTGCTCAACGCATGACCCAATTGCTCACCCACCACATGATGTGTTTATCAAGCTGTGTGCTGGACGTTATGTCCAGAAGGCTCCTGTGAGAGGCAGTATCAAAAGCTTTACTGAAATCCAAAAAGATGATATCAATTGGCTTCCCTTGATGAACTAGGTGGGTTACCTTGTCATAGGAGGAAATCAGGTTTGATAAGCAGGACTTTCCTCTCATGAAGCTGTGCTGGCTGTGACCAATGACTGTGTTGTATTTCAGGTGTTTTTCAATATTTCCCAGAATAATCTTCTCCCTGACTTTACCAGGCACTGAAGTGAGACTGACAGGCCTGTAGTTTCTGAGGTCCTCCTTCTTGCCCTTCTTGAAAATCAGGACAACATTTGCCAGCTTCCAGTCCTCTGGGATCTCTCAGGATTCCCAAAACTGCTCAAAAATCATTGACAGAGGTTTTTGATTTCATCAACCGGCTCTTTAAAGATTCTGGGATGAATCCCATCAAGCTCCATAGATTTGTAGGGATCCAGGTGGAGCAACAGATCCTGCACAGTTTCAGGGTTGACTGGAAGTGGATCATTCTCACAGTCATGATCCTCCAGCTCAGGGCACTGAGACCCAGTTGGTCCACCATCCGTGTTGAAGGCAGAGGCAAAGAAAGTGTTAAACACCTCTGCCTTGTCTTTTCCCTGTTTGGGCGGTGACCATCCTCTTCTTATAACAGGCCAATGATATTTCTGTAGTGCCTATTGCCATTAATATATTTGAAAAAACTCCTTTTATATGTCCCCCACATTTCTGTCCAGCTTCATCTCCAGCTGAGCTTTGGCCACACAAATTTTCTCCCTACAGCAGCAAGCAACATTTCTGAATTCTTCCCATGTCACTTGACCTTTCTCCCACTGGGCATACACCTTCCTTTTTTGCCTTATTTCCAAGAGAAGACCCCTGCTTAGCCAAGCTGGCCTTGTGCCTTGCCTGCTTGACTTCTGACATTTGGGAATTGCCTGCTCCTATACCCTTAGGAGGTGATGTTTGAAAAGTGACCAGCACTGATGGACCCCAGCACCTGCAAAAACATTTTCCCAGGGGACCTTCCTTACTAATTCCCTCAGCAGCCTGAAGTCTCCTCTCCTCATGTCCAGAGTTGAAGTTTTGCTGGTATTTTTCCTCCTGTCAACAGAGATTTTAAACTTGATCCCTTTGTGGTCGCTGTGGCCAGGACAGCCACCAATCTCCACTTTGCTGAGGAGATCCACTCTGTTGACAAACAGCAGATCAAGGAGGGCATCTTTCTGAGTCATCTCCCTTAGGACCTGTTCCATAAAGTTGTCGTCTAGGTTTTTAGGAATTTTCTGGCCCGGGTTGTACCAGCTGTGTGATGCTCCCAGTTGATTTCTGGCAAATTGAAGTCTCCTGTAAGGACAACACAGAGAACACCAATACAGCTCAGAATGTGCTGTGGACCTGTCCTGCAAGTAGGGTGAAACTGTTCACCAAAGCAGGTCTTTCAGATCACTTTGGTTTTGGGGAATGGCAAAAAAACTGCCAGACAAGATATCTTCTGGGTGACTTCCAGCTGATACTGACACTTGATTTAGCGTAATTTGTAAGTCATAGTGTCTGTGGGTAGCAGCACCTGGAAGTAGGCATTGCAGAGACAGCTGTGATCTGGCCATGAGCCTGTAGAAGGGAATTGTGTTAAGCTGTGGAAGTCTGAGGAGTTGCTTCTAAGGGCCTGTGAAAGGGGAAAAGAACAACTCAGTAGATTTGCACCAGCTTTATATGTATGTCTGCATGCACTGGAGAAGAGGTTCAGAAGGTCCTAAATCAAAAATTACCAAATGCCAGTTGTGCATGGAACTGAACTGGCAACTTGTGTCTGTGCATTTTTTATATGTGGATTGATGTGTGTTTTAATTTGCTGGTTTTTAAAGCGATTTCTTGGTGGGTTGCTTTCCATCACAACCCTGCTACTCTGTCACCAGAAATGCCACCTGAAAATATTAGTGATTGACAGTGTTTTATACGCAGAAATGACAGTGAAATATCAAAATGAGAGATGTGAGACACTACCTACAATAACTGCAGACTTTAGTAGAACTTATATCCAGAATTGAGATTACTTTGTTTGGAATGTACATCATGATTTCACAGTGTTTATCCATGTTTCTCATGACAGATTTGTTCTCTCATCAACTGATCCCTTAATGTTTAGCATTTATTTATACCATGAGTAACAGAGCAGCTGCTCTATGGGACAACTCTTTGTAATTGCAGACTGGCTGCTCTGGGGTGGTTTGTTGTATTACGTTTGAAGTGCCACTCACAGTAAAGATGAGAGAAGGATGGTAATAAGTATTATAAACATCCTTCTAATGGCCACATAACTTCAGATATTTATTGACATTCTGGGTTTATTTTCTTTTACTGAAACTTGGATAATAAAATTTTCTGTACTGAAAACAGTCAGCAGAATGCATCTGTTTGTTTGTCAATATAGTTTATTAAGAGTGTAGCAAAACTAAGTGGCACTCTGCAGAGTAGGACAGATGGACTGACACAGTCACTAAAGCTGGCCTGAGAAGACGTCTCTGTTCCAGGGTGTGCCTGAGGCTCTTGAGGTCCTGCTAGAGTTCACTCCCTTCAGTACCCAGACTTTACTTTTCTGCCAGGATTGCTTATGTAAAAAAACCCATTCTAATAGGTCCTCCTTTTCTTCTGGTGGATTTCAGAGCTCCAGGGGAGCATCTGTCCATGCCAGTGATTTAGTAGTGTGTTTGGATTTTAAGTTAGTGGCAGGAGGCCTCTTTACCAATGGATCCTACAGTCTAAATTTCCTCCCTATTCATGTTATGTGGATGAACTCTTGGAAGCACAATTGCACAGGGAATGTTGTGGGAGACTCTTCTGGCACCTCTGTTTGCATAGCTGCTACAGTATGCGCCCGGCTGCCCTCTCAATGGTTGTAATTGTGCTTCCATGCGTCACATCTGCCCATGTGTGTTCTGGGCTCTAGCAAGACCAGCCCTGTAATTGCATGCCACAAGAAATTATGGCTTGGAAGACTAAAATTAAATTTAGTGACTAATAAAAGATAAATTGGAATAAATCCTATGGATTTGAATCTGGTAGCTGAAAACTGCAGTCTTATTTATTTGAATGCCAGAAGTGTAAATACTGGATGAAAGTAGAAGTAAAACTTAAGTTTTAGTACAAGGTTGAGTGGAGAAGTTCTGTAAGTTACCTACAGGTTGAGCTGCTGTCTGTTACCTTTCTATGAATGAAGCAGGTTCTGGCATCTAGGCCTGTCAGTGAATGAGGTCTGAAGCATCTAAGATGTATCTAGAACCCCTAAACTGTCTAACAGCACTTCCATGCTGTATGTGCTTTGATTTAGATATCATGTTGATTAGTCTACAAAAGTATTGAGGTTTTTACCTAATATGCTGGTTTGGGCTGGGATGGGTTTAATTTTCTTCACATTAGATAGTATGGGGCTGTGTTCTGGATTTGTGCTGGAGACAGTGTTAGTTGTTATTGCTGAGCTGGGCTTACACAGAGTCAAGGCCTTTTCTGCCTCTCACCCCACCCCACCAGCAAGGAGGCTGGGGGTGCACAAATGTTGGGAGGGGACTCAGCCAGGACAGCTGACCCCAACTGACTAGAAGGATATCCCATGCTATATGGCATCATGCTCAGCATATAAAACTGTTGGAAGAAGGAGGAAGGGAGGGACATTTAGAGTGATGGCATTTGTCTTCCCAAGTAACCATTAGACGTGATGGAGCCCTACTTTCCTGGGGATGACTGTACACCTGCCTGCCCATGGGAAGTAGTGAATTAATTCCTTGTTTTGCTTTGCTTGTTGTTTGCAGCTTTTTCTTTACCTATTAAACTGTCTTTATCTCAATCCATGAGTTTTCTCAGCTTTTGTCCTTCCGATTCACTCCCCCATCCCGCTGGCAGAGAAGTGAGTAATGTGTAATGTGGGGCTTAGTTGCTGGCTGAGATTAAACCATGGCATCTATTCATTGAATTAATGAATATATTTTTATTATTCAGGGAACACCAGTATTCGTTCACGCTGGACCTTTTGCTAACATTGCACATGGAAATTCTTCTGTTTTGGCAGATAAAATTGCCCTTAAATTAGTTGGAGAGAAAGGATTTGTAGGTAAGTAATTATTTGGTTTATTATGTTATGATTTGTTGGTAAAATGACAAACAGTAATGTAAGTGAATGGAAAAATTAGCAATGAAAGGTAAGAATTCTACTTTATTATTAATATCAGCATAAAATAATCTTAAAGTGAATGTGTAAAAAGCCAAAAGCACTTCTCTTACCGTGCCCTTTGTCTCAAGTGATCCTATCATCATGTTCGAGACTCCACAAGGTAGCTGAACCAATCAAATGACTGTATAGTATTGAACGAGTTGTCCTGTTGTTCATTGTATTAGTATCCATTTGACCTCACTTGATAACCAACAGAAACCATTCTTTTTTCCTGATGAATTATTTCTCTGCCAGTTCAGCAGACTCAGCCAAATAAGAGGTCAGATGACCATGAGCCAGTGCAGAGGAACAGCGAAGGCAAGGTGGTTGAAGAAGGAGTAATACTGCCTCATTTTGATGGCTGTGAGCCATTAGGTTACTCCAGCTGCATTGTCAAACCTTGTCATGAGGCCCTTAAGTTCCCATAAAAGCATTTGACTGGACGGATTCTTTTTATATTAGGAATTCAGCCTGGACAAGCAGCAATACACATATAGAACTTATGGTTGCAGGCAAAAAAAACTTGTGGCTGAACGATGAACTAGCTTTAAAAATTGTCATGTGTGTTTAAACCTTAGAATTAATAAAATAAAAGGAGTGTTGCTGCTTTGCAGTTGTAATGACTTTGCACTGCTGCAGCCTTTCTCTTCTGTGTCCTGAACACCCAGATTGGCTTCCATTAGTCCTAAAGTTGGAGTTCGAGTATCTGTGAACAGTGCTCTTGAAGAGGTGCAGTAATGTGAAACATGAGGTTTCTAATGCTAGCACGCTTAAACTAGTAGAGAAACATTTATGTATATGCTTATGTCATACCTTCACGTTGCTATAAATGACATAAAGAGAACCAAATAACTTGAAAGTAAGTTTTTTAAACAGAAAGTCTGTTCACATTTAAATTCATTGGTAATCATAAAAAAGATGAGTTGTTTGCATTGTTATAGAATGTGTATACTTTTTGTTATGATACAAATCAACCTATATATTTACAGATTGAGAATAGAAAGGTTTCTTATAAGAAATTATTGATTACTAAACAAAAATATAGAAGGAAATCTTAAAAACTAACAAAAATGTAAATAAAACAAAGTAAAAATAAAGGATTGAAACCTGTAGTAGATCATATTGACTTTGAAAAAATCCCAAAGAAATATGTCACTTTGGTATTCTCTGAATAACAACAAAATGGGTGTTCAACTAGAAATTTTATTATTCAATGATCTTGAAGGCTTTCTTCTTTTTAAACAGTACTTGTTGATTTTCTGTTTTCTATTTTACTTGTTTATTTCTATAGAATTAAGTTTCTGATCTCCCTAAGCATTCTGTGCCTTGAATTTTTTTTTAAATCCTTGGGGTTTTTTTAAATGGAGCAGCAAAGTTCACACAATGATTTTTAGATCCTTGTTAGGATATTTTTAACAAAATTAGTTCTTAGAGTCAGTTTTTGCTAACCTCTGCCCTTCTGATTCAATATAATTTGCAAAGATTGTTGCATATTTGCATGTGATATTTTTTTAGCAAAGAGTGTTCTTGGGGAAGATTTGATTCAGTATTCCACTCTCACTTCTTCTGTTGAGGTTAGAGTAGCTAGGAAAATGCTGACCTGTGTAAGAAAATAGATCATTACTGTTAAGGTGATGAAACATGAGGTTTTCAAGGTAGTCTGGGCACATGTTATGTGTTTGCATTTCCTTTTTTAAATGCATGATCATGTCAAGGGAAAGGGTTGTTTTTTACAGTGTTACTGTTGCACAACTAAAGGGTCTGTTTATTTCACTCTAATATAATCAAACATCCATTCAAAGAAGAACATTTTGCATTCTGAATACATTTTTTAATGGTAATCAAATTGATATTTCACTAAGCCGTGTTTGTTGTTCCATGGCTCTGTGGAATGAGACCTATAAGCATTTAGAGTAACTAACATTTTTCATAAGCCTGGTGAAGTGACTTTGTTTCTGCAGTGAGCAATCTTTTCAAGTGGGAAGTCTGTTTTGCATCACTTGAATGAAAGTATGTTGGCAACAGTCTTGAGTCTTGATACAGGTTTTGGAGCCTGAAATATCACCTTGGATTTGGATTCCCTTCCATTCAGCGTGTCCCTCAGGAACTGAGAACGTATCCATGCATTTCTTGCTTTTTTGTGGTCTTATCCACCTGTTTGTCTTTAACACTCTTTTCTGTTTTATTTGTCTTTGGCCTGAGTTTCTCTGTTGGGAGACAAAGCAGCATAGCTTCAATAGAGGAAAACCTTTGTGCATTGCCAACTAAAGGCTCTTGTTCAGATTTTATTCTACAGAACACAAATCCCTGTGAAACTGATTTCAGAACAGGACTGCCTTTGCTCTGTGGAAGAAAGAACTTTAACATGATCCTTGTTAGATTATCAAAAGCAATAGTTCATAGAGTGGCCTACTTAAATAAACTTTGCAGATAGTCACAAGTGTAAATGTTTGTTCTAATGGTTGTAATTACTGTAAGCTTTATGGTTTCAAAAAATACATTTATTCTGGTAACTAGTCAGAGCATGTGGGCAGAGACCACATGTAGAACTCACTGGTTTATTAAATACTGTTCTATTCTACCCTACAAAACTGGAGTCTAAAATGACAGCTACAAAGTGTCCCGTGTTGAAGGTCCCATCCATACAAACAGAGAGCCCAGTGCCTTGTGAATTCTGCACGGCAAAGCAGTTAGCAAGAAACTCCACTGCTTTCCTGCTTAGTGTGGAGTTTGCCTGAACCCATTATGGCCATTGAAACTGGATGGGGAAAGCTGATCCTGCAGTTAATTCAGACAGACAGAGTGCAGGCCAGCTATGCGGCAGTTGGATAACTACCTGAACAAGTTTAGTTACTCACTCTTGTTAAAAGTAAAAATTTTCGCTGTTCCACATTTCCCTCGTCACTGTTCTCATGCATTGGATCTGACACTCATTAAATCTTGTATGAGCGATTAGAGTTCGCATTCTGCCATGTAGGTTACTTGCATAAGCTCATAAAAAAACCTAAGAGGTGCTAGAAATAGCGTAGGGTAGCTGGCAGAACCATGTGGCTAGGAGAGGCATTTTAGGGAGCACAGGCTAAGAGACTGGCTCTCAGCCTTATGCAACTGCATCCAAAGCAGGAACATAAGATGCATAGTCTGCAATTAAATTAATTTCCTGTATAGTAGAATAAATATCTTAATATATGTGTGTTATCTCACCATGAGATAGGATGATGATTTATAAGTCATATATGTAATTTCTATATTTATCGGTTTATGTATTTAGTATTTATATCTATTTTTAATTTATTCTTTTATTTTTTACTTTTACCATTGTTATTTTAGAGCAGAATCTCCTGCTAAATTTGAAGACTATTAAGGAGAATAGCATGGCTTGAACTTGCAGCACAGTTTTACAAATATAGACTTTTTAAATTTTCTGTCCTGGTTTAAGCACCCTCCTTCCTCCTGCTGCTTGTTTACAGTCCTGCGCAACCCCTCTCTTTCACCAGCACACCTGTTCATAGCTTATCCATGTGATAAGCTAAACTGGAGAGTTCTTCTTGACTGAAAACAACTACAACAAAAAAAATCTCTTTCCTTCCCCCTTGCAAGACAGTGTTTGGGCAAACAGTTTTGTGTGACCGGGAAAGATGAGATAATGCCACATAAGATGGTATTTTTGCTGAAATAAATATTTATAATATTATAGTCTCATTTGGAGATCTAAAGTGCCAGTAAAGCTACTGTGGATGCACTAGCTAATCAGACTGAGCCTGCATTGCCAGAGCAGCTAAATCTATCTCCTTTCTCAGCCTTTGCTCAACTGTTTTTGCATGACATCCTGGCAGAAACCTATCGCCCTTTTTGTTGGCTTACTTTTCTGCTGACTTAACACAGAAGCAGTTCAGCCCAGAGTCACAAAAACACCAGAGCTGGTGCAGGAGAGGGTGAGTTGGGACAGCCAGCAGTGAAAAACCAATCTGTCATGTAGATCCCATGTTTGTGTGCCATGGCCAAGGCAAAAAAAAAAAATCCTCTCAAGAAGTTCTTTTCAAATTTGTTTTTAAACCTTACTTTCTCTCTCTGGCCTGCATTGCCTGTTTCTCTGCTTGCTCTGCAGCCTAAATTGCAGCATACTGTGCCTTTTGAGTAGTGTCAAGTAGCAATAATGTAGACAGTCTGTTTAAAAAAAAAAAGGCAAGCAAAGTTTAACCATTGAGTCCTGTTGTGAACTCTCCCTAGTTGAAGGCATTCCCTGCTTCAGTTTCAGGTATCCAAGTGAATCACAGGCCCTCATTAAGTTTTAGATAGCTTAAGCCTTTTAGCGCAGCTTGTTCTTTCTCTCTTCCCTGAGCCTTTTTGCTACGTACTGACAACTGAGTCTTTTTCTCTAATTTTGAGTTCTTGGTACGAGTTTTGCTACTGAACTTTTCATGCAATACCTTGGCTGGTTTGCACTTGTTTGTCTTGTCAGCCTTTTACTACTTGGGACTTGTTTCCCTGCAGATTCCTCCCCACCCTTGCTACAAGTGTGTCCCACTGAGAACGGGTGCATGATGCAGGCATCCCCTGCACTGGAGAGCATCCTTGCTGATGGCCCGGGAAGTGGTACCCCGGGGAATGTTGAGTGTACCCATCATCACAATTGCCATCAGAGTTTTGTGGTCTGTCACACACCTTTTTAGCCCCTCTGGCAGCAGCCTGAAATCTGTTTCTCGCATTTCATTTTCCTTTTGAAGGAAAGGTTGCCTAAGCTGGCCTGGTTAACTGATTCTATGTCACTTGGTTTTGATGCACCTTAATTCTTAAACAGTGAAGAAAGTTGACGTCTCAGCAGTGGCAGGGAAAGGAGCTTGGCATTAGGGCTGAATCCTGTATTACAAATAAGTGGGGAAGTATATATGTATTTAAGCAATTACTTCCTTTGAGTTTTTTATTTGTTTTGTGATATTAACCTCTTTCATTCCACTTTTATTCTTCTTCACTTCTCTAGTGAGAAGTAGCTCAAATTCATGGCTGATCCATAGAAGTTGTTCAATACTGAAAGCCACATCTGGTGTAAATTGCAACTGAACCCTAAGCCTAACAGCATCTTGTGCTGAGGCTGAGGTGCCCAGCCCCATAAGTGACCCAGATGAGAAAGGTATGGAGGGAGTAATGTTGGTGCAGTGCTGTGCTACCCTTAGCATTACTTTTGCAGCTCCTGTGTCCCTGAAGCTCTAGGTTTTGTGGCTCTCTGAACTCAGGGTTGTCCTGAGTTGTATTTGTCAGTGTGTCGGAAATGATTGCAGTACACAATAGATTGCCCCATCCATCTATTTAATCCCTTGGAAGTATTTCAGCTGAGTAGAGGAGTTGTAAATCAGAAGACAAGTGAAGCGTGAATATATTTTTGGAATCCTAAACCAAAGTTTTTCTGAAGTTTGCTTTTCGGGTTTGGACTTTATTTTTGGTGATTGCTTTCTTTCCTACTCCTAATAAGCCTGTTGCATTCAATGCTGAGAGCATGCTGTGCTAGGCAACTTTGTCCTCGTGGTGTATCAGATGACAAGAGGAGGATTATTGCAAGCTATTGGTGACTTTCTTAAGAAAGGTTCACTTTCTGTTTCTTTCTTTAGTTGGTGCACTTGGTGTAATTGGAAAGAATTTGTCACACTTTTTGAATGGTATAAACTCAAGTAGAAGCAGTAAATTTTTATAAGCTATGTAATTGACTCTTTTTATTGTGTTGGTACTCTTGTTAGAGTAAACTAATGATGCTAGCTGCTCTATCTGTTCAGTACATGAAAAGTTGTATTTCAAAGAGTATCCGTTTTGCATACTCTGAGCAGACATTGTATAACAAGTTTATAAACCTTATAAAAATTGTATGTGTTTAGTACACTAAGCAAATAATCTTCAGTAGATTTTTTTCAATGTCATAAGACAACTCAATCCATTTTTTAGTAGCAGTCTTTTTCCAAAAAAGGAAATAAAGCCCAAATACTTTGGCTAAACTTCTTTTGGCACCAGTACCCCATGGGATATTATTATATTTAAATGTTGAGTTCAAGGATTTATTTTCATATTTTTTCTTTGCTTGATACCATTAGAAGGGGGTTCCACGCAGTGACCCTCCAGAAAGTTTTAATTTTTAAGAAGCTGCCCAGCATCTTTCTGGCTTGTGTTATTTAATCTCTGACCTCCTAACTCTTATTTTCACAAGAAACAAAATGTAACGCGATTGCATTCCAATATTTTGCTCTTTGAACAATGTGGTTTTTCTTACTAAAGGAAGGCTAAGGTTTCATGGTACAGGGTGATTGACTGCTTTATCAGTGTAGGTGTTGTTTGCCCACTCTACTATCTGTGTACTACAAACTAGATGGAGGATGTTCAAAACTTTACAGTGTTTTCTCTGATCCCATTCATAGTGCAGCTGCTCGAGCAGCTGTGCTAGGAGCAACTGTGACGGTGATGGGGGGAAGGAAGATGATACTGTGTTAGTTGGTATTGCTGCAAGGCTCTTAAAGTCATGGTTTAATAATAACAAGAGTCAGTGGTACCACGAACTGCAAAATAAGGTGCCATTACTGCTGGAAGATCTGTGAATCTGAGTGCTGCTGCCATTCACATCCTAGGTGCCCTTTTTATTTCTTTCTTCACAATTGCTGAGGTAAAAGTAAATTCCATTTCTTTCATGTGTTGTAAAGTGGAAACAAAAAAATCATCATCTTCTCCCTTCTGCTTCTAAAATCTCTTCTTCTCCCTTTTGCTTTTAAAATCATAGCAAATTTTCTTATCAGTAAGCAGGAAAGTCTTCAGAGATGAGATGTAGTGCAACACATTTTTCTTCACTGACAGGAAGTCAGGGTTCCTGAGAGCTGAGCTTACTTGTTGCCTTGTCACGAATAATGTGGGTGCAAATCATGCTTGCTTATGGATTGCTTCAACTGAAAGTCAGGTGACAATGATCTAAATTACTTTCTATTGCAGAAAGTGCTTAAAACAGTCTTGAAATAATTTATGAATTATCATGTCAAATGAGAATCAAATCTTTTCTTATATCTTTGTGTGTTCAGAGCCCTTGAGAAAGTTCTGACTCCACATCGTCACTGCATATTTCTTTAAACTTTTTCTTCTGGCCTTTAGGATACATTGCAAAATAAAACTCTTCTACTCAATCCTTCTGAAAAAAGCTGTCCTGAATGTTTTTATGTGTCAGGAAGCATTGTAGCATTGACGTCAGTAGCATATGTCACTGTATTTCAGAGTTGAATTAATTTGAAATCTTATAAATTATGCAAAAGTAAACTCAAAACTGAAAGTTGATGTTGATCGTGAACTATTGACTTATGTCTAACCCATATAACACTTGTCATAAAAAAGTGGTGTTTTGCCAAGTCAGGTGATGTGGTGCTATTTTGAAGACAAAACCTCACAAATTAAGTACTGTCTTGTGAGACTTTACCTTCTTCCATTTTAAAAAAAATATGTCTAGAAAGTGTTAGAAATTCACTTGACATTTCCTTGCTACAAAATGTATTTGTACATGTTTGTTCCCAAATCTGCTGTTTACGTCCAGAATTATGAGAGGTAATTTACAGGAACAAAATAATATATGATTATAAATCATCAGCCATTTAGCATGACTTCTCTGCTTTATCTGACAAGCATATCAGATGATCTTCAGGAACTGACTGGACTCTAGTTTGAAACTAGCTAGGATTTTTAACTCTTGCTGCTGATAAGCTGCCTGGGTTTCCGTGGCCAATTTGGACTCATTTGTTCTTCTTCTGTAATACTGTGTTACAGCTTTGTCTTCTCTTTCTCAAGTGATAATTTTTTACTGGCTCTAACTATTCAAGCACACATTCTTTATACATCACTGTGATTGACTTAATACTGCTAGGCTCCCTGATTCTTCTCTGATGTTTGCAAGTATGAAGTTCCCAAATTGTATATTTTTATACTTTTTCTCCAATGGCAGTAACTCTTTACCAATAACTTTCATTCTGTTTCTCTTCATTTCTTCCTAAAACCACAGAAACTTTTTCCTGTGTGGTATTCTTGTTCCTCTCTATGATAGCAATGCTTTCAAGCTTTGGTATTGGCAATACACTCTATCGGTGCTCCTCAGTCTTTCTAATGAGGTGGTTTAACAAATAGTAAATGAGAGCCCTCAGACCAGTTCTCTCTCCTGTCCCACAGTTCTCCTGTTATGGCTGCCTGTTCTTCTCTCTCTTAATCATGTAGTTACCATTTTCTTTTAGCCTTGCTAACAGACTCCTTTGTATTGCTGTAACAGGCTTTTTTTCCTGAAGGCCAAATTCTTGAGATGATGTCACATTTTCATTACTGGAGAAAGCTTCGTATCTGGTATAGCCTGCCTCTGGTAGACTTATTTCTTGCTTATTTCAATTTATTTTTTTTTAATTATTCTTTTCTTAAAATCTGTTAAAACCATCAAGCCTGTAGTCACACAGATTTCTCCCCACTCCTCCTACATTACTTGAAAATAGGTTTTGATACTTTTCAGGTACAAGGCACCAAGAGAAAAGGAACTTATTTGAAATGTTGATACAAACTTTGTGGTTTGGGGTTTTTTTCTTCTGGGATTTTGGAATTTCTGATTGACTCTTTTTTAAGAGTAGTGCATCCAGCTCTTGTGTACTTTGGGCTTTTTTAATTCCATCTTTAATATATCACAGTAGCCTCACTTTATTAGCTACTGGTTTTTAATTTGTGGGGCTGAAGACCCTTGCAATTTGCTTGCGTTTCCTTTGTAGGCTCTGACACGCATTCTCTGTGTACCAGCTTGCTCTGTCTTTTCCTTTCCTTTAGAGCCTCTGTAATTAATAGTGAAGCATCTTCTACTCACGAAGTTCCCTCTGTAGGATAGAAAAACTGTGTGTTTGACTGCCTTTCCTCCTAGTGGAGTAGGAGGACCAGGAGTTCTGGCCTGTTCTCAGGCCAGATGTCACATGAGAGACCAGGCATTTTAATTTGTACATTCAGAGAAGTTCGTATTAATGGATGAAGTGATTTCAGTATGCGGAAAGCAATTCAAAAAGTAATGATGACATGATGGAAAACAATTAAGAGATACCATGGCCTTGCCACAGTTATTTTCAAGATTTTTTTTAAATTTTGCTGGTGGATGGATGCTGCTCTGCGCCTCACTGACAAAGGAATTAAATTATTTTCTCAGAGACTGGGAGATGTGATGTGACACATGTGTGTGTCGGTTGTGTGCAGAATGAAGTGTCACACCATAACGGAGCTGGCTGGGTCAGAAACAAGCGGAGAACTGGACACACATAACTTAATTGAGAAAACCCTGTTCTCTTTATATGGGTTTTCAGAGTAGAAGGGAGTTGTAATGAGACAGTGTTTGGGATGGGATTGTGTGCCTCGGGAATTTGCTGTGATGATGATGTGGAGGCAGGAAGAGCAGTGTGAATGTTCCTGCTGGCTGGCTCCTGGGAAGCTGGTGTCTTGAGGTAACCTGTCCTTTCTCCTCTTTCTTGCCCAGTAAAAGACAAGGAGGCAAAGCTGCTGTGTCCATTGCTTGTCACCAGCAGCACACAATCTCTGATGGAGAGCTCCCGGTCTGTTGCGCATCTGGCACTGCAGTGCATGTCAGG
Organism: Neopelma chrysocephalum; assembly: GCF_003984885.1. Classification (NCBI taxonomy): domain Eukaryota; kingdom Metazoa; phylum Chordata; class Aves; order Passeriformes; family Pipridae; genus Neopelma; species Neopelma chrysocephalum. The sequence continues at coordinate 16,130,591 of NW_020897691.1, forward strand.
AGGCATACATCTTACTGCCACCTCTATCTTTTACTAGCTTTCTGGCCTTAAGCAAGTAATTTCAGCCTCCATGCCTGCATATGTAATCCCATTCTTCTTGATGTTTTTATTCAGTTTATAAACTTTCTTGGGGGCAAAAACTGTCTCATCATAACAAATGGGGAGATGCCAAGCACTACATTAATAGGAGCTTTAAGGTAACAGGGCTTTTGCATGACAGCTGCCAATACTTAAACATGCATCAGGAATTTACTTACAAGCTGACATGGTATTTTAATGTCCTGTATGCTGACCTTTTCTGCAACATGTTAGAGCTTAACACAACTCTTTCCTCTGCCTATGACATTCATAAATTAAATGGAGTGTACAACTGTTAAGGGCTATCCATTATTCTCAGTCTCAGGATAGTTACCCAGAGGTAAAAATAGATAGAAAGGATCTGTCATTCATTCAGAAAGTAGAGGCACTGCCCAGTTCCTGATAAATAAAATACCATTCTACTGAGCAGAAACTGATGACATTGCAACTTCTATCCTGTTTATTTTCTCTTCCTTCCCCAAGTTAGCAATCTCACCTAGTGTTAAAACTCCCAACATGTAAGAAGCAGTTCCTTTTGTTCTTTTGTTACCTACTGGTTGTATTGCTTTTATTTATAAGAAGAAAAGAACCAGGGGTTAAAAATATGCAAACACTAAAATATCATGTGTGCTAGGAAGTCGTCTTAATTCATCACTTGGCAAAGGAAATAAAAGCAGGCTCCATAGCTAACAGCGTTACTTTTGCTTAGGGTTATTTGGCAGAAAATCCATCATCCTCTCTCCGTTTGTGAGTATTTTGTATTGACTTACACCCTTTAGCGAGGGTCAGCAGGGCAGAGTATGCATAAAGAGTTCAAGTCCCATTTCAAAGGCCAAATTTTAATTTTGGCAGATGGTTTATTTTTAATATCAGTTGCAAATGTAAGCTCTTTATTAGATTTTTGTTTGTTTGTTTTACTGACCTTTTGATACTGAAATCTAATGTTCCTTTTATGGACAACTTGTATAAGAATTAGGTTTGTTCAGATATTTCCATCATGTTGGGAAAAATAGATTTTGGTTTTTATTTTCTGACTCATTGTTCTGAATCTATGGGCAGAAGTGCTTTGTTTTCTGAAAGCTTTTATGATTAAAATTGTTAATAGTGTACACATATGGAGAGGGCAATGTTTGATTATTTACTTTGTGTATTTACTTTTAGAATGGTTGACTTAAATCTTCGTGGCTCCAGAGAAGTCAATACAAATGTGAAATGTGGAAAGGACATAAGTACATGTATTTTTGATAGTGGTAATTATAGTTGGCAAAGTTTTAATATCATTTAGTACCATTTTATATTTTATGGAGTTGGTTTTCCACTAGTATTCCATAAACACATGTACGCTGAGAGCCCAGTTAACAGGTGTTTCAGAAAGAACTGTTTAAGCTACATTTTCTTATTCGAAATCAGAACTCTGCAATGTTTTCTTCTCATTCTGTGCTACCCTCTCTACCAGCCCAGTTAAGATAATGTGGTTTAGGGAAAAAGTTAAGGTGTGTCTTTAGATGTTCCTGGAAGAAAAATGCTTGTGCAGAGCATTCCAAGGATTTTATTTACAAATGTTTTGTTTTGCCTCAAAAATGTTATGAAGTACTCTATGAGAAGACAGTATAAAAGAAAAATACTGTGATTTCTCTGAAAATATGTTAACTTTAAATTGTTGGGTTTTTTTTTTTAATTTTCAAGCAACAAACTACGTGTTATTGTTTGCTGGGAATTTTAAGAGCAAGTAGTTATTTCTTTTTGAAAACAGTAATTAGATTGCTTACATATCTGACCTTATGACTTAGTGGGTCATTAGCTTTAAAGAAAAATTCAAGAATTCATGACTAGAGATATAAATTTGTTACTAAACTGTTTTTAAACATGCTAATTAGATTGCAAATAATGCCAGGTTATGTATGGCCAGTATGATTTGTTAATGGAAAGAGTGTTACTTTGGCAAATAGCCAAAGTGCTTTTGAAGGTCAGATGTTGATGGTATTTGAAAGTGTTCAGAGGCTGTTCTCTGATTCTATAAAATAATACATTAAAAGACAAGATTAATATCCTAAATGGCATCTCAGGGTCAGTTTGGTGCTCTGACCTTGTAATTTAATTTTTGCAGTTTTATAAAACTGCCGTTTAATTAATTTGATTTGATTGAGAAAACAGATTAGATTCAGATACAGTAAGAAAAAATGTAGGTTACAGACATTTTTAAATTTTGGGTGGCCTTTTATGTAGTTGTTCTGTTGGTCCTTTTATCCTTGATTTACTATGCTGACAGCTTTACTGAACCTGACAATCTCAAACTCTTCAATTGTGCTTCCTACAGTAGTAAGGCACATATTTGTAATGTATCTTCAGCTTAGCTCTGGCTGCAAGCTCTGAGTGGGAATGAAGCTTCAGGGACAGAGCAGATGCTTTACATGCATGAGGACACAGCATCTATGTGCTGCCTCCATCTACTGCATCTCAAACAGAGCTCCCAAGAGAGTGAGTAACAGCTTCATAAATCAATGGTTGCAGGTTCAGCTTTTCCTGGAGCCCATTAGGAATTCAGTGTATGGTTTGGTGTTCTTCACTGCACGAGGAGTGAGAAATCACAAAAATGTGGGGGAGGGCTAAGGATGATAGAGTAGCTGAGATGACAAGATGATGGGCAATTATGAAAAAAGAATTAATAATTTATAATCTGTAGTAAAGAGGGATCAACTAATAATGCAGAAATATTTCAGAAATGGTAATAAGTAGTTTGCAATGGCAATTCTGTTGCCTTGATTACATAAATTGTGTTTAAGTGAAGAAATTCACAATAGACATTAAAGAATTGGTCTATCCATGAGCAGCTGAAAGGATTTTTCTTATAAACTAGCAGAATTATGGCTTAGCTTGACTTTGGTTTTGATTGTGTTCTTAATTGGGAAGTTCCTGTAGGAAAATCCTTCTCCATGTGTGATTTTTTGGTGTGTGACCTTAGTATCTTCTCTCTCCTTAGTTTGTAATTCTTTCTGTAAGATAGATTACACATGACACACATACAGTCCAACAGACAGTTATTTTCCATACCATTTTTTACCAGTTGAGTTCTTTTTCCTTATCCAAAAATTGTAGGGAAATAAGTAAATACATATTAATACGTTTGACACAAGCCATCAATCTTACACTTTGAGTAGCAGTTCAAATACCAGCTTTGTACAGTTTATTTTAAAAGTATAGGTGATTACAACCAAGCTAATGCCTATGTCTGAAAAGTTTCTATGATTTCCAGAGTTGCTTCTGATGCATTCCCCATGCATGAGCTATCTCACAAAGTCTGTTCAGACAGTGGGCTTTACATGCCTGCATCTTTTACCCTCCTCTGCTCTTCTGTGGCTTATGCTGCATGTTCTCACCACTAGGCATTTTTTCCTGTCTCCCAAAATACTACTAACAGTACCCGGTGTTTTCTGTCTCTATGGACAGTCTTCCTGTCTATTGATATCTTAAATTTTGTATGCATTTGATAAACATATTACACTCTGTGTAGTGTAATTTCCACTCTCACAGACCTCTCCAGATAAGCCCTTGGGATGGTCTTGTAAAGTAATTTACAGCCTTTGCATCAGATTTTTCAGTGGGCCGTCAAGACAAACTGCTAGTGCAGGGAAATACTCTTCTTCCTGGGGGTATGTAACAGGAGATGCCCTTTCCCATGTATTTCTAAAACATGGCTCAGTAGTTTTGTCAAGAATAGTGTTGGTGTCCTCTCCCAGACCAATCACAAATAGAAGGCGTTCTGTCTCCTAGCAAAGACTAAGTGGAATGAAAGAAAACCAGAACCTGTTTGTCCTCCTAGGAGAGGGATTCACTACATGTCTACACTGAAAAGGCAGTGCCTAAGTCATGGGCAAAATCATTATCATAACAAGCGAGTATTCCCTAGGATTTTAGAAGGGCAGGGTGGAAAATACTTCTCAAAGTATGTGCCTCAGTAAAGAGTGAGGGGGAAGTTTTAACAGGGCTGCAGCCCAGGGCGAATAGTTGCATGCATTGTGGGGTAGGCTTACACTTTAGTGATTGATGACTCTGTGCCTGGCATGCTTTGGGTGATTGCGCCAAGTGACAGGAGCATTGATCATCACGATTCAGCGGCGGCTCTTTGTTGTGTGGCATCCGCCACAGCCTCAGCCAACACTGCTCTTCTGCTGTCCATGCACAGATGCTTTTGTTTTGTGATGAGAACAAGAAGAAGCATGTGTGGCTGGCAAGGTGTTTTCCTGACCTTATGGCCTCTCTCAGCCATGCCCATCTAAAGGCATGCAGGCGTGCATGAATGCTCACAGCCTGGCATGTGGTGGTGGTGGTTGGTTAAACAGATTTTGTCTCTGAGTTGTGATAGGCTGTGATGGTAGCTTGTATGACTGCAAAAAATTCTGTATTCATCATTCACTACCAGTATGATCACTCATTTCCTCATTGTATTTCTGCTGATCTTTAGAAAGTATGTCATCTTCCAGGGCATATACTGAAGTGGTGTTTTGTCTCAAGAATAAGATCTTTTGCATTCCTTCTTTCCTTTTTCTACAAAATAGTGCAATATTTTCTACAAAATAGTGCAACTGCTAAAGCAGTTGTTACTTCATGACCATTTGATGAAGTGGTTAGAACTTTACCAGGGAAGAAATTTTCAGGCTCTCTGCCTGCCTCTTGAACTTAGTGTTTTCCAGATGCTTGTAACATAATTTCTCAAAGCATGTTCAAAGTCCATTTTTTTTTCAAGGGGGTGTAGGAGGACCCAAAAACTGAGAGCTCAACAGAAAGCACTTTCACTTCAATGGAAGGTTTATTTGTGGCAGGAGATTCAGCCAACTGGATTGTTTAAAAGTGAAAGAAGTAAATGAAAGTCTGGTAGTGAGATACACAGAGAGAAACATGGTTTAAGTGTGATGAAATTGATTTTAAGCCCTTAGGGTAATACTGTGGGTACCATAAGTTAATCTGCTCTTTTCAGTTGCAGAATTGTAGGGGAATGGCCTTAAATAAAGATCCATCAGTGATGCTGTTAATTATTCCTTCCACACAACTCTAAATAAAAAACTGGTGAGGTTTTAATTTTGTAATCAGCAGAAGATTAATAATTCTTTTGCCAAAGGCCATGATGATCTTTTAAGTATGTAATGAAATTGCCTTATTCCTGTGCCATTAATTGTGCTCCATTTTAAAAATGTGATCGGTCATCTGTCTTATGAGCAAATGATACTCTGTTACCTCAAAAGGAGACCTGCGATGAATGGTGAAAGGATGCAATCTGAAATTCACAGTTCTTTTGTTTGAATTTTTCTAGTTAATATTGTGACAGAAGGAGGTTAAAAAAGGGGGAACTGTATATATTTGGTTAGTATATTCAACCATGCATTGCAATTCATGTCAAGACCCAACACTTAGCTTACGAGCTATGGATCTTTACATGAGTCTAGGACATAGAAGTTAAGAGAAAGTGACTGTAAAACCCCTCAGGCTTAGCAGAGGGATTCGAAGAAACATGTAGCCCATGAAGCCACATACAGCTCACTTCATTTCTATTAGAATGACTTGTTTGTGGCTTGTAAGAACATCTTCAGGTTTTTAATCTCTAGCAATAAATCTAAATAATGAGTTCATTACCAGTGAGCTGCAAGAAAATGTCAAATTTTACATTCGAAGTATTGGAGTATGGTTTGACAAGGTGGCTAGGGATGAATTAAGTTTTCTACTGTTGAAATGCATCTTCCTTCCTTTCCTTGCTTTTGGTACTTGTTTGAACATGTTCAGACTTGTAAGTAAGACTTGTCTGGTCTTACTTCAGCTGATTCAAATATAGCCCAGTGGAAAAAATTATTTTTTTTTTCTGAGTTTTTGTGTGTGTTTGTTTTCTGTTTAGCAGATTCCAACAGTTTACAATTAGATGAATGCTAAAACCTGCAGGAAGTCTGGGCAGCAGGGAAGGAGCAGAAGAGAAAGGTGAAAGACTTATGAACAAGAATTAGCCCTTCAGCAAGGCAGGGTGCTCATTTGATTCAGGCACAGTGTAAAACCATGCCCTAAATTGGTGCTTTGTAGGCAAGAATCACTGCAGCTGCACTTCTGTATATGTTCAAGATGAGGAGACAAGCAGAGCTGTGGAGATGTGCAGAGCATGCTTTCTGTCACACAGTGCTATCCCTGTCAGCTCCTGGAGTTTTCAGTTTGATTCCCACCCTGAACTTAAAATCCAGCATCTTCAGCATACATATATAAGCAGGCCTTTAACACCCACAAAGAGGAATTGTATCCTTAATTGTCAGAGAATTGAGATTTAAGGATTTTCTTCCCCTTGTCTGGCTTGTTCTAAATAAATGAACTTTCTGCTAATTTTTTTGTCTATAGTCTGGGTATAATCTGTATGAGTCATTGTGCCTATTCTTTTGTTTAATGTATGGGATGCTCTTGGAAAGTTAGCAGCAACTGGTATTTAAAGTGAGTAACTGTGAGAGGTTATGCGGTAAAGTTTAGTTTTTCATTTAAAGCTGCTCTGCATTTCAGTGTTAAAATTAATCCCTTATGGAAAAATAAATGTTTCCAAGCAAAAGATTGAAATAGCTTGTTATGGGGTCCCAAGGGAATCAGCACTTAATTTAAGTGTATTCCTGGGAGCCTAGTTTCCTGTGCAGCCCTTGCTGCCAGGAGGCAGTGACTGTCAGTGGAGGCCTGAGACTCTTGGCCAAAGGAGGTAAGTCTCCTTTGAAGGAAGGTAGTGTGAATTGACTGCTGCTGTCATTCATGGGTTATGATGGCAGGGTAGTTGAATGTAAATCTTTGTTTTCAGCTGACATTTTGTTTTTATGAAGAAGCTGAAAATTTCCAGGAGACTTTTTTTTCCTCCAAAGAAATTTATATTAGGAGAGGTTGCAAGCTGTAGACCTTCAGTACTGCAGCTTGGAGGGTATGCAAGTAGAACCAGAAATCTCATTTATAGCATATTTCTCTGGGGATGCTTGTGCAGGTGGGCTGCTCTCTGTCCATGTTTGGAGAATCTTCTACTCAGAGAGTCTCAAGTGAATAGCAATCTGCTGTGGAACATAATGTCATATAATCTGCTTTCTGAAAATAAAGTTTATTTTGGTCAGAACTTCTTGTGGAAGAAAACCCATTAAATGTGTGAAGCTTTTGTCTTAAGAAGCCAGGACTGCCATATCTGCTGGTTCAATCAAAAGCGTGGATTGGTGGTCAACAATCAAAAATCTCCAGTGCCCAGACCTCTGCAGAGCACATACTGCCCTGGCACCTTTCTTTAGCAAAAGGTGAAAAGTACATATTACCTCCAATTAGCTTGTGGTCTGTTAAACTAAGCAGCAAATATTTTTCCAGTTACCTTTTCTTCTACACCTCAGAACAACAACGTAAAACCAGTGCAAAGTATTTTCTTCATAGCATGAAAAATGTTCAGCCTTAACCTATTCATGTGTCGTTTTCTGCAGGACTTTGTGTCCAGCAGTGGTAGCAGAGAGTTCCTGTATTGCATGACATCTGAGAATGCGTCAAAAGAAAAATGAACAGGAAAACTCCCTCTGTTAGGAGGTGGGGGGGGGGGGGGAAGAAAAAAGGAAAAAAAGTATCTGTTACATTCCAAAATCAGTCATAATAATGGAAGTTCACTCAAATAATTGCCAGAGTCAGAATGGACAAACATCTGGCTTATTCGTCCCTAGCTATACTAACAAAAATATGATATCCTGTTCGAAAAATCACTGAGCATCCTAGTTTATTTTGGCAGTTTTGCACCTTGGTATTTTTCCCTTAAATAAGAACATATCAGTACTTTACAGCTAGCATGCCTCCAGCTCCAGGTTCACAGTTCATGTGCTTCTGTGACTTTGAACTCTTCTTTTCCTGAGTTTACCAGCAGACAGCTGCACCAGAACAGAGATGTTTACATGTGGGGAGTAAATGGCAACTTGCAGCTCAGATTTTCCATTTCCTTTTGCATTGTTCAGGAATCCAGGCTCACAATTTGTGTCCTAAAGCTTTGCATCTGACTCGGTCTTTCATAGTACGAATGTTTTATTTTGACATTGATTTGTTGATAGAAAGGGCTGACTAGGGAGAAGCTACTTTCACTAGAAATTACCCTCAGTATACACGAAGTTCAATTGTGGGTGAAATAGCTTTTTAAGAAATATTCTAAACATCACTTTCTGTAAGGCTTTCAACCACTATGTAAATGTGAGACTAATGTGGAACCACTTTATGCAGCTTCAGCATGATAGATGTATTTTTAGATGGAGAAAAATTACATTTTCTATTAAGAATGATGACGAAATCTGATTATCTGCTTAAACCATGACACTGTCTATTTAAGCTATTGTCATGTGTAGGTGATTCCCAGATGTGCTTGGCAAGGCAGTAATTACATGAAGGAGGTTGTGATAATTATAAACAAGAAACAAAACCATCAGAGTGATTTGTTCGTTTACCTGAACCCTGAAGTGGAATTACAGACTCCAGTGAAGAGTTCGTTCTGTCTTTACACCACCCAACAGACTTGTCCGTATTGCCTCATTTAATATTTATGGGCTTTTCCTTTCCCTTTTGTACGTCATTTTGATATTTTGGGTTCAGGCTCTGAATGAAAACTATTGATGATTTTGTAGCAGGAGTGAGTGAAGTAGATGTTATGTCAGTGATTTGTAGAAAGACCTATAGTAATTGTGTGTTGTGTTTTGCCTACTGTTGTTTTGAAACGATACCGTGGTTACCCTGATGTGTTAGAACATGCTAGCTTTTGGTCATCCTGCATGCAAATTTTATGAGAACAAATTATTTGACCCTATTGGATCATTTTGGTGCAGTTTACTTCTGATATAGATGTGTTTATTAATTGCTAGGTTTAACCTATGGCCCACTATTAAAAGTAATATAATAGGAGTGCATTGCTGATACATGAAACTTTAATTTTTAAACTTCATTCCCAGTGTTCCTTATGATACTTGGGCTCTAAAACTGAAGTATAAAATCAAACAGCAGAGTATTTGTAGAATTAGGTTTTGCCCTTTATATCACCACACAGTGAGAGAATCCTGAGAGCCCTATTTACTGAAAATTACATACAGAAAATAATCTTTTAGAACTTGTCCAGGTCATCAAATCCTGTAGGTGCAAAAAGGGGATTCAGAATGCAAAGCAGGGCCTGCAAGTGTAATATCCCTGATCTGAGTCTGCATATGTTTGCCATGGGGTTGTGTTCTTAGTCTGGCAGTGCAAATACCTGTGTGTTTTCTGTGAGCTTGCTAAAGGCAAATCAGTTACCTCTTTCACCTCATGGCTAGGCTTCGCGAATGAAGATTTGGGAGTTACCTCTTTACTTTTATTAGAACTGCTTTAGAACTCTCTTTGTGCCTGGGAGATGAAAGCAAGCAGTTAACATCATGCTAATATCTATTACAAACCTCCTACCTGCTTGCAGGGCAGCAGCCCAGGTAGCCATGATTCATGGGGGTGGAAAAAGGCCGCTTGGCAGGGGACAGGATAAACAGACATCCAGGGAGGGGAGCTGAAGCTGGGCAAAAACTGTGTACACAGGTAGCAGTGGTTGTGTTATAAACTTTTCTTCAGTTGAGGTACACAACTGCTTAAGTAAATGTTTGTTACCCAAAATCTACGTCAGGTAACCTGTAATCTATAATTGTATAGTATAGTATGGCCAGTCTTCGCGAACGAAGATTTTGGGAAAGGTCTTTTACCTTTCCAGCCTGCGCAATGGATTTTTTAGGTGAGACACAGCATGCGCTGAACTGAGCCCACCCTTTAATCCTAAGGTTCGTCTGCCGGGGCCAAGCGAGCTTGGACAATGGCAGTGAGGTCCTCAGGACGTAGGTTTGTTTAGAGTGACCTTCTCTTAGATGGATGCCCTTACAGGGCTGACGTGCTCCATCTGCCCAGGGGAGTTTCCTGACCGGGAATCGAACCCGGGCCACGGTGGTGAGGGTGCCACATCCTAACCACTAGACCACCAGGGGTCCCCAATCTATGATTGTAATGTATTGACAAAGTATATATGAGAAATCATAACCAAAATAAATGGCCTGATTTCTGTTGTTACATTTAAAGTGATTAGCTGGTTTATCTCATGATCTCTAAATGTAGACTAGCTTGAAACTTCCTATTCATAGTCTGTGTTTTTCATTGGTGCTTTCATTTGAAAGCAGGAAACAATCTGAAAGTAATTGTATCAAGTGTTTCAGCACGAAGATTTTAAATTATAATAGCTTGGCATATTATTCTACCTTCTTACTATTCCTTGGAGGAAATAAAATGGAGTTGCAACTTTCATCCAGACAGCTTTTCTACTACATCCTGTTTCCTTCCGCACACTGGAGAAAGCACTGACATCTCCCTTTCCTCCGCTTCCAGTGAAAAAATTCCATTCCCCATGTTGTAGCACACACTCTGGTGAAAACTGGTGTTGTGTTAGCTTTTCAGATGTCAATACAGTATTTGGGTTTTTTTAGGCGAATGCACATTTGCCCTCCCTATCAAAGGAAAGCATTGCAGAGAACAGACGAATATGCACAGCTGCTCAGATAGGTGGCCCCCCGCACAACTCCCCTAGCCATTTGCCCTGTCCAAAGGGTGGCTTGTACCTCCCGGAGAGAACCATAAAGTACTGTGTGAGCAGTTGCTGTATTTACTGGAAGGCTGACATCTCTGCTTTTCTCCCGCTGAAAGGCAGACTTGCAATCCCCCTTTCTCTAAGGAAAATTGACCCTTGAAAAGGCTTGGCATGAAATGGATTAACTCCCTGGAAACTTTGTTTGGAAATGTTAGTAGACTGCTATGTATATACACTGGCAGTCTCTGGAAGAGACAAATTATTTTCCCACCCTCTCAAGCACTTGGTAGTTTATCTGTTGTTTATATTAAGGATTGATCATGGTTATATATTCCTGATTCAGAGTTCTCATTAATCACCCTATGCCACATAAGAGATTGGAGAAGAAGAATAGGGGTTACTGGAAAGCAGAAACGTGATCCCTGGCTCTGCTTTTAATATGACTTACCTGACATTAGCTTTGCTCCTATGAATTACTGTGTTTGTGTAAACCTCTTTTTTTTGTTTCCATGTTTGGTATGTCTGTTTTTCTCAGGGCTATTCAGAAAAAGATGATATACTTATTACAATGATTTAGGAGAATATTAATCATACTTGCCACGTTACTATTTCAAGAGGTCCCTGCCCCCCTCAGCATGCCCACCTCCTTGCTTCCTCTCCCAGCCCCAGCAACCATTTCCTCCCTCAGAGCAGATCCACACAGGCAATTGTTTAAGCCTGTGCAAAATGAAGAAGAGGTGGAAAAGGACTGCTGGGGTGAGGACAAATGCCCAAAGGCTGTGACTTCCTAAAGTGCATTGGCTGCCAACAGAGAGATACTTTCTGCCACAGCAACAGAGCAGATTTGTGCCTCCTCCTCCTTGACCCTACTGAAGGTTTCCAGCCCTGAAATGTTCAATCAGCTGTTGTGGTCACTTCCCCTCCTAAGCATGGGAGATAAAACTGCTGGCAAGAGGGAAAGAGAAGGGAATTTACTGATTTTTACAAGTTGATTATGAGGGTTATAGGAACACATTACCAGCCCTGCTTGGAGTCAAGTTGAGAAGCCTCTGGAGCAAGTATTTTCTCACCCTGGCTTGTCAGCCTGAAAGTCCCTTCACATCCTTCAGAGGCGTGCATTGAGCCCAACTCATTAGAGTGTTCTGGTGGGAAATTGTTACATTGGCAAATTTTCAACCAACGGGAGATTTAATCCCTTGAATTTTTTTATTTGCTTTGTACTTGTGTTTGTCTAATAAAAAGAAATTATTTGGATTTTAAAAGAAGCAATTGAAATAATTGCTGTTTGACAAATCAGAGCAAATTCTCTCTGCAGAGACTGATACAATTTAATACAGATGATCTTCTCTTTATTTGTAGCTCCACTAAAAATACTTTGCCAGGTGTATCCTAATTCTGGACAGATTTTTCTCTTGAGTCATGTTACGTTCATGTCTGCCTTCTTTGGTGCAAAAGCCCACTATTAAATTCACTATTTAACAGCATATTCAATACTATGACTGTAACTGCTGGTTTGTGTTTATAATTAAACATTCTCTCCACAAAAGCAAGAGATCATCAGAAGTTCTGCAAACTTAGAAGAATTTAAGTCCATTAGTTGTGAATAAAACACATCTTTAGTGAAATTGAAGGAGGAGAAATAATATAGGAAAGTCTTATATCTGTGAGAATTTGCAAACTTTTTAAATGTAATTGCACAGAAACAGTGATTTTAGAGGACTAGATTTTTTTAAATACTTTGATTCAAACTAATTTAGATTGCTTGGGTTTTTTCCCCCCATGTGACTACTTTTGATGACATATTGTACATATCAAGAATAAGAGAACTTATTTCTGAGTTGGGAATAGGTTTTTAATCAGACTCAGTAATGTAAATAGAACTCTATTTGAAAGTTCATTCAAAACTAAGTAGTGGTGTATATTTAAGTGCACTGTATGCTAAAGTAGAAATATCCCCCAGTGTTCAACCAAAAGCATGTTTAATGTGTGGTTTTGTTTTGTTTTTTTAATGTTTAACAGTAACTGAAGCTGGCTTTGGTGCTGACATTGGGATGGAGAAATTCTTCAACATCAAATGCAGGGTGTCTGGCTTGTTTCCCAGTGTGGTTGTACTTGTTGCTACAGTGAGGGCTTTGAAGATGCATGGAGGTGGGCCAAATGTAAGTTTTTGCACCTTTCTTGGAAAATAAAATAGTTGCTTGTATTTGAAATAAATAAAATATCTTGATTTAAGAAATATTTGGGGTAGCTTAAGGGCCAGTATTTAAATAACCCTTCTGAGATACCTCACTATATAGATGTTACCTCTAAAGTTAATGCAAGAAAGGCACAAATGAAAGAAGAGGGACAAAAGAACTCTGAAGAAGTACTGTATCTTGCTGAGCTAGGAAAGTTTGTTCACATGAAAAAAAAAGCTATAAGATATAAATATCTATATTCTTTTTCCTGCCTTTTGAAATAGCATTTTAAAGTGCATTGAAGTAGTCACAGGCTGGGAAATTTGGCAGCTGAGGAGGAATGAGAATGAATTCGGGTTGCAGTGTGTGAGTGGAAGTAGAGAACATTGTTGGTGAAGGTTTTGAGATTTCTTTCACTCCAGTAATGGGTACCCATTACCCCTTCTGTCCTTTTATTTTGTTCAGGTTAATTTCCTCAGAGATGCTGAAGTAACTGATAAAATTTTGCAAATGTTTTCCTGGTGTACCAAAAGTCACCAGTGTATCATTTCTTTGCTATTTAACCCACAAAGAGACTTGTACCAATTACTGGTTGTAGAAGTGCTCCTCAATCGTGCAGTGAGATCAAACTCTGCTAGGCAACTCTGCTAGCCAAGTAGACAGACACTGAAATTAACTCCTGAAAACACTTTCATCTGCCCAGCAGCGTGGTAGAGAGTGATGCTGCCAGGGAAACAGTCTCACAGGGTGAAAATACCAGAGCTGTTTCCACAGCCACAAAATTTTGGAATGCATGGTCTCCCTTACAGCTAAACACCTCTAAGAGTTAAAGCTGAGCCATCCTTTTTCAGTCTTTCAGGTTGATATAATTACAGGACTTTCTGTCATTTTAGTCCACTTCTAATGCACCTTTGTTTTTAATTACATTCCTCCATTCCTTACAAGGCAGGTGTATTGTCACACGTGTTATCATTCAATCTAGCAAAAATAGGACTTAAATATGTCTTAATAACTGTTTCTGTTTTTGTCTGAGTTGCATCTTTAGAAGTTTAAAGCTTTTGTTTGTTTACAAATGCGACGCATTCATCACAGAGGCATGTAGAGTACCAGATACTTTTGCTGGGAGGTTAACTATAAAATGGACTAGAGAAAAAAGTGAGTAAGTCCAGTGCCTGGGATTGATGTATGTAGTCCTTGGAGACTAAATATAGTACCCTGGTTATACTCTTTGCATGTATACCTTTGTGCTTTCCAGAAAAAGTAAATTACTTGCATGCAGTTCCTTGCCCCAGGCAGCAGTTGCAAGACATTAAAAGATGATGTTCCTCTTCTGGTCATCTGTGTTGCTGTTATTTCTTCAGCCAACTGTTGGAGGTTGCTGTCCATTGTCTTTGTACTGCTGGTGTCTTGTAACAATATGTAGAATGAAATCCAATTACCTCTCCTTTACTGCATCTTTTGCAACTAGTTGCTAAGTCACTACCTGTATCTTACTACCCAAATACAATAGGAAGTGTTGGTATTCTTTATGTACTGGTGAAATTAAACAGAAGCTGCAGGCAGACTATGATGTTGTGTGCAATGTATGTGTTAATTGGCAGTATAGAAAGTAGGCAAAAGTGCATTGCAGACCCTCTAGGGTTATTACAAGTGTCAATCTGTGATGATTTTGTTTATTATCCCAGGTAACTGCTGGTGCCCCCTTGAAGAAAGAATACACAGAAGAGGTAAGAGGAACAGTTATAAAACTTAGGAGAGGTTTCTTTAAAGGAACAAAATAATGTGGCATAGGGAGAATCAGAACTTCTTGTTCCTCTGGCTGCATAGCGTGCAGCCTCAGGTTTGACAATAGCACGCTCTAATGCTGACATTCAGTGAACATCTTTAGTAGGCACTGCCAACAAGTAAAGCCATCTCATCCTCCCTCAGCCCCTTTCTGTTATCCCTCTTGGATGTGTTATTTGTGTGACTGCATGATGGATTGTAGTGAGGAACTGAAATAGCTGAAAAATAACCTTTTTTCAGTAGTTTTTCTGGGACTACTAAGTTTTCAGATTGATCAGCATACAGGCATTTATGGAAGGAAGGGAGCAGAGTGGTGTAGGGGTCAAAGACATCCCTGAAACTAATGACAGCATAACCCGTTCATTAAACAAGTTGAATCTGTGTTTCATGTTTGGGCTTGGATGTCACTCGTCAAACAAGTGTGAATTCTACTGGTTTGTTTTCTTCATCACGTCACTGTAGCCGAATTCTAGTCTTCTGCTTGTATGAAGCTAAGAATATGTGTTTTGTTATAATTAAGACAAGGTCTACAAAGTGTGAGGTAAAAGAGTAAATAAGGAAATCCAGTAATGTGCTTTTATCTGGGATATGTATGTATATATAGATTAAACGATATATCTAACATATCTGTATGTCAATCCCCACCCCACTACTGTAGTTTTTATAAACTTTGCAAACGAGAGACTAACAGCTCTTTCACAATCATGACAAGCAACCACTCATCAGCTGTACCATCTTCTTGTGTCCTAGAAGAGAGCAATGGTTTCATGTACAAACTTTGTACACTGATAGTTACTTAAATATGTCTGTTGCTTATTAGTTGAAATAAGAATTAATAAGGGCAAAAATTCTTTTGTCTGGAAGCTTTTCACTTGCCTGCAGCTGTCATGATCAACACAGTTTTGTTAACTCTAATTTACAGAAAATTCTTTGGCTGGAGAAGTCTTTATGTATGTTACCATTTCCATTAATTTTTATTTAATTGCACAGAACCTCCAGCTGGTAGCTGATGGCTGCTGTAATCTACAGAAACAGATTCAAATTACTCAGCTCTTTGGAGTTCCTGTTGTGGTTGCTCTAAATGTCTTCAAGTAAGTCTATTCTTTGACTACTTTTGTGAGTAAATACACAATTTAAACTTCTCTCTTTTCTTGGTTTTTAAATTAATGAATTTTGGCATAAAGAAAAGAAGCTATTAAAAAATTTCCATTTTCATCATGAGTATAAAGATATTTAACTCCTTAGCTTGTTCTTAAGGTTTTAAACCAGCAAAAAGTATATACTGTTATGAAACTGACAATCTTCCATGTTAATTAGCTATAACAATCACAAAGAGTTTTCTTGCAACATCTAAATATGTATACTTTGTATAAATGCATTATGTATATGGCAAAATTTCTATATTGCTTTACAATTGCTGATGATGGAATAAGGCTAAGTTTATATGGTTATAAAAGAGTACTAATTAAACAAAATAATGAGATGGAATTGTTTGCCTGGCAGAACTGACTCTCCTGCTGAGGTTGATCTGGTGTGTAAGATTGCCAAGCAGTGTGGAGCATTTGATGCTGTACCCTGCAATCACTGGTCAGCTGGTGGTAGAGGAGCAGTAGAATTAGCTCAAGCTGTGGAAAAGGCGTCCAATCAGAAGAACAGTTTCAAATATCTCTACAGCTTGGAGGTAAGATTTTTTTTTTATGAAAGCATTCTGCATCAGAGTTGGATTTAAAACAAGAAGAACATTGCAAAAGTTATCCAATATACTTGGAAAGGAACTTGCCTTGGTTTAAAATCACAAAAGCTGGAGAGAACAGTCTGTGGCTTGTCTAATCAAAGAGCAGGATACTTGCTGGTAATAATTGTTGTTTAGTGCACTGAATGATGTTTCTGATGCTTCCATGTTTAATGTGAAAGTATGTATGCAGATGGAACATTCACAAATTATTGAGAGACTTCTCCACAAAGATCTCACACTCATGGTATTTTTCCTGTCAGTCAGCTAAAATGAAATGTAGTTGCTGTATTACAGTGATGGGTATTGCACCACATTGTGGCTTCCTGAAGCGTTCACTTTCCATATGAGAAGGATGTAACAGGTAGCATGTCCTCGCTCATCCTACGTCTACCCAGCCCAGCCAGGTCAACACAGAGAAAAAGCACTGCCTTTACCAGCACCTTCTTACACAACACAGCTCTCAGATGAACCTGAAGAGCAGAGGTGACCCAGTCCTGTTCCTTCTCTCCTGATGATCAGATTGGAGTCTAGTAGTACTAGTACAATATGGCACACATATGTGGGTCACTGCTGCTGTTGGCTTTAAATCCTCAGTCTACCCAGGAACAGCTCCCAGTGCCCTTGCCTTGCTCCAGCTGATGGCACCTGAGTCCACAAGCCCCTGAGTTTCATGCCTTACTCCAGCTGCTGGCACTCAGACCTTTCCTCCTGCTCTCTAGTGTTCATACATACATATCTAGAGCAGAGAGCACACCCGCACAGAAGGGAGTCAGAAATCAGATTTAATGAGAATAGAGCATAGATTGTGGTCCTCGAGCACAGAGCTCAATTAGTCAGACTACTGACAAGGCACACACCTTTACACCCAACTGATGCCTTCTTCCTCGTTTCACTCATTTTTTTTCCCCACACTTGTTCCTTTTCGATCCATCTTGATTACTCCCTTTCCCCATCTTTGGTCCTTCTACTAAACAATCTTTACACATTCCCACAATCCCTTTGAAAACCCCATCCTAAAGTTTACATAGTCCCAAAATCTGCTTGTTCATACATCCCACAGAGTCATGTGCTGCTGTAGGCAATCACTTGCTTTCATTTACAGTTTTCTGATCAAAGAGTCTCCCCATTGACTCACCTTGGTGCATTTCACAGCAAGGACAGTAGTCTCATCTTCCCCTTGGATAGGAAACAGGCAATTCAACGCGCTCTAATTTTCACTGTTTAGGTTTTTCCACCAATTACGTTACTTGAGTTCCTCCACCTGTCATTGTTCCTCTGATCCTTCCTGGGGCTTTGTGTCTCATTTGCTTAGCCATTAGATAACCTAACAAATGATAGTGTAGTCCAAGTTTCAATCCTATGTCTGCCAGAGATAGTGACTCTTTTTCCATGTCTTGGAGACTTTCCATGTTATTGGAGTTGTCTGGAAGGTAACATCGCAGCATTGTGACCTGTCAAGAGAAGTAGCTTGCAAAGAAGGATTGCTTGGGAAGCTCCATGCTTTGAGTACCACTGTGGTGGCAGAACACTTGGAGGGACATATTGCCAAAAAGGTTATACAAATGATTTCTCAGGACCTTCCTAGCTATCCAAATGTGGGTGGGTTTAAATCTGGCCAGCCAAAGAGACTTCTCTGGTTTCGAGGCTTTGGAGCCAATTTGACAAGGGCTGTCAGATTTCAGATCCTGTGCCCTAATTGACTGTACTGCTTAAGTTTCTTTAGAAAATGTCTGAATGATATTTTTTAACAAGAGAACCTCAGTTTCATTCTTTTAAATGGCTGAAAGTTCCTGTTTTGATTCTTCTCTCCAGAAAAAAGTTCAGCTTGAGGTAGATATGCCCTACTATTGTCTTCCATTCTCCCTTCTCCATGATATGTACCCTGTATGTGTTGCACCCATTTTATTTCTTCTTTCCATGTCCCCTACTGTTTTTCAAAATGTCAGTAATCCAGACAACTCCTATCAATATTAACCAGTGCCTTGACAGAATAGAGGTAAATACATTGGGAATATTAGTGCTGCGGCATCTACTCAAGGCATTTTGCCCATGCAACTTTTTTACAGCTAAAAAATGAACAATGTATCTGCCTTTCTAAGTTTGTCTCTTCTGAGGTGCTCTGAAAAATGAAGCTATCATCTTACTGAGCTTGCGTAATAACATAGAGAAAAAAATTCTTTGAGAAATATATGCAATAGTTTTAACCGCTGGACACTTGTCTTACAGAGATAGGACATTAGCACTGACCAAGTCACATCCTTAGGCTCTGATGTTACTAAATACTGTGTAGCTTATAATCTTGTGGTATGAATGAGTAAAAAGGATTGGTAAGGATGGACTCTAAGTCTAAAGAAAATGAGATTGGTTTCTACTTTAATGTCTTTCCCGGGCACATCATTTCATGCTGTGTTGCATGAACAGCATGATCTTAAGCACAAAGGGAATGAATCACAACTTTACATCAAGTTAATATAACATAACTTCACAAAAGTATTATAAGTCTCAAAAATATATTGAATGGATTTTATAAAAACATATAAAGATTTTTAAATACTGTAAAGAAAGTAAATTCAGGCCAACAAAAACAGTAAAGTTCAGGCTTCTGTTTCATTCTTAATGTGCAAAGGATGGGGAATGAAGCAGTTGGAATAGGAGAGTGAAACAGCAATGCTGTCACTTGTATAGTATGTAGGTCAATTGGTTACTAGGCTCACAGAGAAGTGAAGGAAAGCCACCTCACCCAAATGAGCCTGCCCAGATATTAATCAAGATTGTAAGAAGATTTTTTGGAGGGATATGATTTCTACTGTTCAAAGGGGTAAAATTAAGAAATTTAAGAAAGATAAGAGGTAGTAAAGTGGGATTCAGGCAGGTGATTTTCCCCCATCGTTGTTCCTAAAGGGTGTGTAAGTGAAAGGACATAATTCTATCCCTCATCTGACTGCTAGATTTGTCCAGTTACTTGAATACTATTACATTCTGGTTGCCTCAAGTTTGATGGGATTTGAGCTGTTGTTGGCTTTTCTCCTGTTTTCTTTCCCCTTTGGAAGGTCAAAGAGGAGAAATATCCTGTGTAAAACCACTACCATGTCATTCATGTCTTTATGAAATTACTCTTCCTTTTACTACGTCTCCATTTAATCCTTTGATGTCTATGCACCTTGTTTTCCTGTCTGGAAAACTAAATCAGAATTTGCTTCTAAAACTGGCTATAATTGGAACAACTTCCAACAGTACAGATCACTATAGTCAAAACAAGTTCATTCAGTAATTTGATGTTTTGTTAGAAAGCATCTCCCCAGCTTGAAAAAAAACCCTTAAAGCCCCTATATGTAAAACTGGTTTATATCCTTTTAAACTACTTAGAATAAAGTTTGCAGTAAACTATTTTATTAGCATACAGTCAGAGATTTAATTAAAGGATAGTCCAGACCAAGTGTGCTCTCTTTGTTTTGGTTTTTTTTCCAAATGGCATGCATCTCTCCAGTGCTTTATGTAATTTCCAAATGTATCTCTGAAAACAAAGACTTCCTTGAAAGGTATTTATAAATGTGTATAATATGAGAAGAACAAGAATGTATTTTCTAGATTTGTTAAATACTGTTTCTGAACATAAAATCTGTTCAATAGGTTTCCGAATCCTGAAGTATGGTTATACATTTATACCATTTTTTTTGATACCCAAGCATGCACTGAATGAGCAATTTTAGACATTGGGCACAACACAGTTGTGTCAGTTCAGGACTCAGGCTTTGCTAAGCTGTCCTGTTCAGTATCATAGCAAGCTACCCTACTTGCTAACTGTGTAACTCTACTTGCTAACTGTAAGACTGTGCTAACTATATTCCTTGAAGCACCTATTTTGGTCTGTTTAAATTTCCTTGGGTTCAACTTCGTGACACATTGTTCTATAGTCCCACTTTTAGATAGCTTTTCAGGTTCTCTTTATTTATTTCTGTAAGTAGGCAAGATTTTTTTTTTTTTATCAAGTGGCTGATGCTTGTAGTTTGTCTTTTTTTTTGGTCTTGATTCTAGCAAGGATTTGTTTGACATTTGGTATTAGATGAACAAATATTTTTCAGGAGCTGAAATGAAAATAGAATAGCTTATATATGGTTTTGGGAATCTCTATCTGTACCAGTGTAATTTCATGGACAGAGTACAACATGTGACCGTTGACAAGTATAGACAGCACCATTGCCACTGCAGGAGTGTAAGAAAATGACATAAACAGATGCAGTGTACCATAAAATGCTTACAGTATTAGGAATTGCACAGGGTGGAATGGGTCGTTCAGGAGCAAGGATGAGTTTTCATCTGATAGGCTCCAGAGTTTATAACACAGTTGAAAAGATTACTGGCAGTAGTTGAAATAAATACTACAGTATTGTGTGCTTTAGTATGGATTTTTGTCCCCTCTGCACAATAACCTCTCTTAATTTACTGTTGTTTTCTTGAAGAGTATTTCCCTTCAGTGCTTGAAGGATAGATTTGTTTTAAAGGCCTTCTGAACTCTCTATGAAATAATCTGTGGTGGTTTATTTTAACATATATTCGTGCTACATATGGAAAATATCAAAATATCAACCCTCTTATCACTGTTGACTTCCCTTCTGGGTTCACTTTTCTTGAAGTATGGGTCTTTAAGTTGCAGCAGAAAGCTATTGCTCAAAATAAAGTTGACTGACCCATTAAAAGTAAGTTTAGACAACTAGGGGGAGGAAAGGAGAGGATGGAAACATTTGCATCCCATTCCCAAATTTCTCTGGCCACTCTTGGCCAGGGGTTGCTTGCCTGTCAAGTAACCTGCCTTCTTCCACTAACCTGGTCTTCTTTTTTCTCCTGTGGTGAACTCTTCCTTGACTAACAGGAGCCCTCCTCAACCTGGGGCAGGAAACAGAAAAAAGCAGAAAAAAGAAGGCAGGCATTAGATTTTTAAGAGTTACATTGCCCCTTCCTGCAAGACAGCTGTAGTGCAGTGGGCTGTCACTCAGGAGACAGAAGAGAGGAGAAGGATAAGCATATGGCATGAGGCAGGATCAGCATATCTGGCTGGTCAACAAGTTAGCCTTGTCCTCTTAAAAGAATGACACAGTAACCTGACAAGTTATTGAAGAGCCTCAAATCACCTGATTTATGCTGCACTGGAAAGCTAAACTGTAGAGTGTAAAGGTCACAAATGGGAGGGAGGAAAAGGGGCTGTTTCAGTTTTCCAAGTTTGTTAGATGACACCTTTTTTTGACAGTGCTCTGCCTTTAGGTAATATCATGATAAATGAAAATACTTTCAGGTTATACTGTCAAAGTTGATTGCACAAATATTTTGGATGAGTGCAGTGTATTGCCTGGCCTGCCCTGCAGAACAAAGGCGAGCTTTCTCAGCTTGGGGCCGTCCACTGAGAATGAGGTTGAGTAGCTTCACTTCTCAGGGAGGCATTCAAGCAGTTAGCAACCTCAGCACTGGTGTTTTTCTTCCCCTGCTGGGAGCATAATAATAACTTGGGCAAATCTGGAGCATCTGAGCCCACAGTTTGGCTACCCCTATGCGTAAGCACAACCCTGCCTTGGTTGTGCTGTGGCAGTATGGTGTGGGCTGTCGCTTGTCTCATTTCTTCCAGTCTTTGCTTCAGCTGTCAGAGACAATGGGTCACTCAGAAGGGTCTAAGGGTAGCATTGAAATGGGAAAAACTCTGCTGGGAGCTGTTCTGTGCGTTATTTTCTCTTCCGTCCTCTGGCCATGGTCTCCAATAGCAAGAATGAGGTGTGAGTAATGAAGGAGGAAGAGCTCTGTCAGTGGAGAAGAAGGCTCCTTGGTCTATGTACTAGGAGAGGAGGAGAGGCTCGAAGAGGAAGGCACAGTCAAGAAGAGCTCGTGTGGGCCTGGATTTGAGGATGCTGACCTCCTGGGGCACAGTGTTTCTCATCATTTGTACCCTTGTCATCTTTTCAATCGCAGTGATTGAATGGGAGGTGCGGGGGGGGGGTGTCAGGGGTATTTTCTGTTTCTTCCACTAATACCACAAAGTCGTTAAGCCATGAAAGCCATCCATCATGTGTCTGCTGTCACATCAACCCAACATACCTCTGCTCATTTGCCTAGGAGACAAATAGCTTCTGTGTTTTTCTTATACAGCACAGAGTTCAGTCACATGTGGACCAAATGGAAAGTCCTTAAGCATTACTGGGATAGGAATAAATAAAATTATGTATGCTCCTCACTGAAACTTCTCCTGATAATTGATGGAGGTCATTTCTCTTGAAATGCAGGCTGTGCTGCCCTCCAGGGTATGCTAATCTTTAAATTATTTCCCCCCTCCCCTCTACTGCTAGTAAGCCATCTAGCAGAGAAGCCACATTAAAGAGGAATTCCATAGGGCTGTACCACCCATTCCTCCCACTCCTATCAAAGAGATTTCGGTGGCGTCTGGACACTTCTTTCACTGGATTGGGTGCTCTAGGGTTGGAAGCTATCTTTCTTCCACTCTATCTCTTTATTTGTGGATATAAGCTCTTGACGGCACTGCACTTTTATGTTTGTTTTCATTATTTCCCTATTCTTCGTGTAAAGCAATTTTCTTAGGCACAGCTGGGGTTTCAAAGTCGGGGAAATGGAAAATAAATCTCTAAGGCCACAGGCTTAGGTGTTGATTCGCAAACTCTTTAACTTGACTGAATACACTTTTCCACAAATTAAAAAACAAACTCTTGTCCTGTGCCAACAAAGGAAGAGCAGTGCTAAAGACTTGGAAATCCTTTTGTCAGCCACAGATCTTCTGGAACCAGAATATACAGATACTTTAATAAATGTGTTTTTATTTTATCCAAGGGAAAAGCTAGAAGTAGGAGTTTGAATGTGCAGAGTCAGCTATTGTTTTAGCACTGCACTCTGTCACCCCACACAGCACCTTCAGCCATATTCCCATCATGTTTTCATTTGGCAGCTTCCCAAGAAGAGGAGTGAATGATGTCTGCATACTGTTTCACTTAGCCAACTTTTATTGCTTTCAGTGAATGTGCAAGTTAAAATTTAAAAACAAAAATGTCACTGCCTTGAATTTTGAATTATTTTAAGAATTTCTGTTAAAACATAAGCAACTTAGTTACAATAAGCCCAGACGTTGTTACCTTATAATTAAACTAGTGATCTCATAATTAAAAATAGATAGTGACACTAAAGTGAATGTTTAAAGTATCTGAAGTATGTGTAAGTTACAAGTGAATAGTACTATTGTATATTCTCTGGTTTAAACACGTTTTTTCAACAGAATTTTAAGTTTTGTCAGAGAATATAGTAGTTTAAATATTTATGTTGTGTAAATGTGAAGACATCATTTCAGACAGTGCTACACACATGGGCATTCACTTACAGTTTTCCATTTAAACTAGATAATACCAGCACTTCTCATAGTAGTGTGATTTAACTGCAACCTAGTGGAATGTAGTATGACTGGGGACTTACTGCTGTTGTCTCTGACTTTTCAGAGGTGTTTTCTGTTGGACTGTTTTGGTGAGGAAGTCAGGGGGAAATGTTTAAAAGCAGAAGGAATTAAGGAAGAAGGGAACAGGGGTTATTTTCAGCAGTCTCAGGGATTGGCTATGGGGAGTTAAAAAAACTACTTCCTTTTCCAGTAGCCAAAGAACTTAAAAAGTCAGGTGTCCAAATTAGGATGCAAAAGATGGGAATCTCGAGCACAGTCCCAGACCAGATCCTTGCTAATTTGCATGTTTTGTTTCACTTAATACTGGCTTTTGTTTCACTTAATACTTAGCAACAAGACTGATTTTAGGAATCCCAGCCAAGCTGTGTGTCCTGCCCCAACCTGCTGTTTCTGCTGGTAAATTTCAGTGATCAGATTTGAACAGTTTTAGCAACTCTTCCTGCTTTATGCTGGCTTTGCCTTTACAGTAAACTGGATATGTGAACTGATGTGAGATGCAATAGTTATTTTTTCCTACATTATGTTTTAGCCTGGATCACTTTCTCTGGTATGTGCAGCTGCATGGTGGTGCTGCCCTCTCAGTTGCACTGGCACATGGGTGAGTGTGAGCAGCAGAGGAAAGGAAGGTGACGGAGGGTCTATGGAAGCTGGTCTGCTGTCCATGGAAGCCCTATGTGGAAAATTGATAATCTGAAGTCTGCTGTTATAGCTGATGTAAGAGATGAAGAATGAAGGAAATGTGAGAAAAGGCTAGCAGAAATGAAACACTATTAAATTACATTTTGGTAAAAACCTTGCTGTTGATAGTATTGGAAGAAAGAAGATTGTGTAATAAATGGCACCAACGTGCGCTAATATCATGTCTTGCAAGTGAGGTGGACTGGAAGTTGCAGTATGGCTGGGTGACAACACTGATATGATTTCATCTTAGATAATCAATTCAGTCTTGAGAATGACAGGCTCTCCTCTTTATCAATGCTGATTGCGTGGATTAATCGTTCTCTATCAAGTAGTGAAATATACAGCTGCACAGATACTGGTTTTGTGAAAGCAGTTTGTGCACTTCTGCTTTAGCACTTGTTATGTTTTAGCCACGGAGAAAATCCTTTTTATGGTGTGGGTGCACCTCAAAGGAAGCATATGGCTTTGGTAACTAAATACGTGAGATTTCAGAAATGTACATTGTCTCTGGCAGGGCTGATGAGATTGGTTGTTACTTAGAGGAATCTCAAAGCTACTGAATTGTCAGCAGATATCCTGTGTGGCCCTGTAGCACCTTCTCATGGTCAGTGTAAATTTACATATCTATAAAAGTCAGGTTTTATCTAAATCCATACTGTCTATTGTCTATCTGTCACCTGTTCTTCACCTAAATGTACTTAATTGTGCAACATTCACAACATTACATCAGGGAAATGAGAAGAGGAATAGCTTTTATTGCTGATTTTAAATCTCTCATGCTTTTGACACTCTGGATATTTTATAAATTTCATTCTCACCCTAGCTGTCCAGGTAGCAGAGGTGCTGTGGAATTAGCTTGTTGTTCATATGGGTGCATCGACACTCATCATTCAGATGAGACTTTTCATCCTCCTTTCATTAAGGTTGTTTTACTTATGGCCTGCAAATAGGTGCATCAGTGTAGATAAGCATTGGAGTTTGCAGGTGGGAATGAACAAGTTGTTCAGGAATTTCACAGGTCATTGTAGAAAATTCTCAGATTCTCAGACAAAAAAAAGTGAGAGATGTTGTCCTAGTTCCAGCCAGGACAGGGTTAATTTTTGCAGTAGTGGGAGGGGGCATGGCTAGGAGCTGGAGGTTTTCTATATGTTTTCTATACCTCCTTACATCGTTACAGGGGTGGGAGAAATGGAGTCTCTTATAGGCAAAAGGGGTTCCAGTCTGGTCGAGTAAATGTGGCAGAGGGAGCCGTCCAGTTTTGTCTATTATCAGGGTTTTTTTTCTGTGTGAATCATTTCTTTCCTTGTACCCTCTGTCATAAGTATTGTAACTGTTTGTTTTCTTATTTCATTGCTGTTTCCAGTAAATTGTTCTTATCTCAACCCATGTTTTTTGTCTTTTGTGCCTCCAATTCTCCTCTCCATCCCACTGCAGCAGGGAGGGGGCAGGGAAAGTGGAAGGAACAAGAGAGAGCAGTGTGTGGTTTGGAGAGTCTTAGTGGGGGCACTGAATTGGGGAGTACCCTTCCTAAACCATGACAGATGTGAAATTATTCTTTCTTTTAAGTATCTGAGATATGTGATTTGTGCTGGCAGGTATTTGACCAAAGTGTGTGAGGTACAAATAAGTAGCTCACATGATTTACTTTTTGTCTAGATAAGTGGCATCAGGTGGAGCAAAAATCAAGCTTAAAATCCCTTAATGATTTAGTTACTTGTGCAATATCCCTCTATTTTTCAGTCCCTTTAACTTCAATGAAACACTTTTCCATGTGAATTAGCATAGTTAGTACATGTGGTGGATGCCTTTGCCCATCAGTGACAGTATTTTGATAGTGAAGTGCTGAATAATCAAGTTTCCTTGAAAACCTAAAGCTAAACTTGCCTTTAAAGACCAGATAAGAAAAAGTAAGAACTCTTCCTGTAAGTATCTTGTAAATATCCAGGCTTCTGCTATGGCATATATGTAAAATGTCTCTTGAATTAGTCGAACTTCTTTTCACATAAATGCCATTATGTCACTTTCAAGCAAAATGAATTTTTATTTCTCATGTAGAGCACTAGGTGTTTTTTCTTTGAAAATGCTTCTTTAAATTGAAGTTTCTCAGCAGTATTACTTGATAACTGAAACACGGGAAACCTTTTAGCTTGAAATGCCCTTTTACACTGTGATTCTAAATAGATAATGCCTTAAAAGTTCCACTAAATACTAGGAAACAGGTGGATCCTTAGCATGGTGTAGTGTACTCCTTTCCCTACTCCTGAAACTTCAGGAAGGAAGTATGTCTGAGAGTGTGCATGTACATGGGCTGTGTTAATGTGCATAGTGCATCTGTGCCTCCCTACCGGTTTGTGTCTGAATTTGGCTCAGCCAGCACTCATCTTGCTTGTGTTGTGAGATTAAATGGGCTCAAACTCTCCCCTGACACCATGCACATTGCCTCACCTGCTTCTATGCGCATGCCTTGCAAATACATGTGACATTCTCAGAAAACCACTTTAGTTTGCCATTCACACTCCCACAACTCCTTCCCCAGTGGTGAATCTTCTGAGGTTACATTTGCAAAATTTGAGATGTGGGTACTGACCTGAAAAGTATTTGACATTCTGGTTTAAAAAAAAAAAAAACAAAACCAAAAAAACAACAAACAAACAACAAAAAACCCCCCCACACAAATGCCAATAAGCAAACCATAAATCCATAAGGATACCATTTGACTGTCCAACTCAGACTCATACTCAGCCATGCAAGATGCTGCACACATCCCGGGAGGAACAGAATGCCACCACTGTCATTAAAGCAGTCTCTTCTGATGCTAGCCAGAGCCCTGCTGGATTTTGTTTGGAAAATACAGCTATGGTCATTGGAAGGGGACTGAAGGCACAGTAATTATACTGCTGTCAAATTAGTTTGAAATATTTTGACACAAATGCAAGTTGAATCTAAATGTACATCTCCACTTCAATGAATTTACTGAGGTTTAAGCAGAAGGCTGTTAGTTTTGATGCTGGCCTACTGACAACAGGGAGTGGAATGCCTTTTGCCCTTCCATTTGCCATTGCTGTTAGTCCTTGACTGTGAGCAAACAGCACCCAAAAGGCAAATTAACAGACATGTTTTGCATTTCTCCCACTGTGTTCAAAACTGCCATGGATATGAATGTAGTAAGTAATCACTCTGAGAGAAGTTTTCATCTCATGATGGCTGTCCATGACACTAAGTATTTCACTGAGCTTACTGCTGCCAGGAATTATATCCAGGATATTTGGAATGCATTATCTCCAATTTTGATTAGATTTTTTTTTGCATTGGTTGTATTCCTGTGAAAAGCTTGAAGTCAGGAATGTGACATTATTCCACCCAATTAAGGTGCAATATCACATAGTGAGCACGTTCAGAAAGCAACCTGTGGAACTTCTTTAAATCTTTCTTTGAAATTTCAAATCTGAGGGGGGATTTTTTTTGAGCCTTAATAGCTTTTAACTGCCTTACCTTTAAGCCACTTGAAAGTCTGGTGAGCTTCTTCTCTTGTGATGTCTCTGTTACTGGAGTTCTTTATCAATGTAAACTTTAATTTTTCTAAAATTCAGTCATAAATACAAAAAAGGTTGATCTGACACAAACCCTTCAACTGATGTATCTTTGCAGAAAAACCATTACTTCTAGACAGGCATTGCAAAAATGTGATTAACTGTGGAACTTCCTATAAATGCAGCAGATAAAGTTCATTATCGACAAATTACTTTCTTGCCTGTGTTAGAATAAAATTAAATACTTCTATTTTGTGTTCTGGTGCTTTTTGTATTGCTTGAGATTACCAAGTCTTCTTCCCCAAGTGGTATCTCTTTAAATTTTGTTCAGCACTTCTTCCACGTGTTCTTAATTATATATGCTAGACTACAAATCACTGGTGGCATATTCCCTGGAGTATTGCACACATCTCTGGCCATCTATAGTCAGCACTGAAGTAGCTGAACTGGTGGTGTGATCCTTTCTCCATCATCCTGTTCCTATTGAAAGAAGTCAAAGAGGATGGCTAGTGTAAAATAGGCTATAGGGTTCACAGTTGCTGTCTCCAAAGTCACTCAAAACAAAAGGAGAGAGAAAGAGGAGAGAGTTGTTTACTCTAAATACACAAAATGATGGCATGAAAAGTAAACGCCTGATCTGACCACAAAAAACAGTTTGCTGAAAATCTGTTAAAGGATTTTTAACAGACTGAATGTGAGAGTCTGCATCTGCCTTCAAAGAGAAGCCATGAGGCAGAACATATGTTCAGTTTTAGCTGAATAACATGATATGAATACTCTTGGAGACTGGGGTTGAACTTAGCGACTTGAGGTTTCAAAGTGAATCCTAGAATACTTTCATATTCTTTCTTTTTTTTTCCCTATAAGTGTCCAAAGTGCTTTACAATATCAAAGCTACAATTCAAAATATGCATGTTAGGAAGGATAGGAGGTGAGAATAATAACAAATTTAAAAAAAAAATCACAATCGAAGAAGCAGTGATGGTTCAGGAATTTTCTGCTGCACTTCCTCACTTCTCAGAGAAACCTTCCCTGGCTGCCTGCTACCTCACCTTGTCCACTCATTGTATAGGTTGTCTTTATTCTGAAATGAATTTTTTTTGTGTAGGGATCCCTGTTAACCCAGTAGCTCGTATCTGCAGTGAGGGTTAGCTCTTGATTCTTAAAACTGCATGGCAGTAATTTTCTTCCCCCATTGTAGGCAGGGGTATAAGCTCATGTCGTCAACTCTGTAATGCACACATTGTGCAGCTTCTAAATGATGTAATAGTTGAAATGGTGGTTGTAATTCATGTACATGTCACTGAATATCATATCCATCACCAGTGCCCTTTACTTTGTTTCGTGCTTTAGCAAGCCTGTTTAACAAGGATGAATCTAAATGAGAGATTCAGATATCTCACACAACAAAGAAGATCCTAGTTTCTCTTGGCTAATTTCATCCTTACATTGTTTCCTTGTCTCTGCAGCTTCCCATTGTTGAAAAAATAAGGATCATTGCTCAGAAGGTGTATGGAGCTCAGGATATAGAGTTGTCTCCTGTTGCGCAGTCACAAGTTGATCGTTACACCCGGCAGGTAAGAACACCAGTGAATTATGCTGTCAGGTATCTGTTGGATGAGAGTCTTAGGAAACCTCAGAGTGTAAAGTGTTCTCAGATTGGAGTGTTAAGTCAAGCTTTGCTTAAAGGCATGATACCCATGATACTAAACTGTGGAGGTCAGTATGTATTGGTTTAGATTACACAGAACAGAATGGTTTTAACCTTGAAAGCTATCTCCTGTGATAGATGAACAGTGTTCAGAATATTTCTGAGATTGCTCATGTAACCCTACTTTCTATGCAGTGTGATAATTCTGGGTTACCGTCTTAAATGTGACAACTGCACATCTGCAGAATTGGCAGCTAGCATATGAATGTTAATTTGTATGTGCAAAAAAGAGTTTGCAGACACAGAGAGACCTGTGAACAGCTATGCACATTAGTAACAAAGCTCCCAATACTTGTAAAATCTTTTGTTTTCTTTCTGTTCATATTATTTTCAAGGAGTTATGAATACTAGAAGGTGAAATACATCTCTGATCCTAAAGCATGTGGGAGTGGGCTTTGTATCAGTTTGAAAAGTTCAGAAACCATGCGGAGAGGTGAATGCATTTTCTGTAGTGGAATGACTTCTGGACATAAACTTGGCTGAAGCCTTTCTGTCAGAAAGTAGGAACTATGAACGATGTGTCATGGAAAAATACCTGAGGGTACTTCGTCAGCTTGGTCAGACAGGCAGAAGTGTAGCCATCTTCCCTATAATGCAAACTTCTCGAGAATTAATTTGATTTTTCTAGATCAAAAAGAAGATGAATTAGTGTACTTAAAGCAAAATAATCCATGCCTTTATGTTTTCCTGCTGTGATTCTCTAATGCATATTTTAGTCTAAATGTTAGTAGTATTAGGAAATATTTTCACAATGTCATTAAAGGATTGTCAGCACTGAGCTGCAGAGTCAATTCCCTGCAGTGCCTCCTCTCCTCCTGGCTTTGTGAACTGGCCCTGTTTGTCAAGGAATTCAACAGATGAGTGGAAGGTGCCTGACTCAAGATTAATCAATGGGGGGAGCTGCTGAGGGCATTTCCCTGATTTTCTCCAACATTTTCAGTAACTACTTCAGACTCTGAATCCTGGACTCTGGTTTCAAGTAGGTGTCTAAGTAGGTCATTAGAGGCCAGAGGGAACTGCTGTACTGGAGTTCTATTAAGTTGGTGTAGGCTTCCTGTTCAGTGTGGTACCTGTTGTGAACCCTTTCTGAAAACAGCACACTTTAACTGGTGCATAGGCAACTTTTGCACCTAACTCTAGACTGAGAACCCACTCCACAGGCTGGGTATCCCTACAGCCAAGTCTCTGGAGATAGACGCCTGAGCTGAGAGAGAAGAGCGTATGAAATACAGTATTCAGCCCATTTCTGAAATATTATCTGTTATGAAACTGAGGTTAACTGTTGCTATGTGGATTTTAGGGTTTCAAGAAGATATTGATAACAAAACAAAAACGTAATGTGTCTTCACTGTAATTTTAAAAATATTTTTATTTTCTATCCCTCTTTTGTTAGGGATTTGGAAATCTTCCCATTTGTATGGCAAAAACTCCCCTATCCCTCTCCCATCAGCCTGAGAGGAAGGGTGTTCCCACTGGTTTCATTTTGCCGATTACCGATGTACGAGCCAGTATTGGAGCTGGATTCATCTACCCTTTGGTAGGAACGGTGAGTCCAAAGTATTCAGCTTGATCACTCCCCTTTGACCCAGCTTGACAGGGAAGTGCATTTCCTGTTTGCCACTAAAAATAACGTGTAAAATCAGGTGAGTTCTTGTTTTTGTATAATAATCTTATCTTCAAACTTATTGTAGCTCTACGTTGATAGCAAAAGAGAATTAGGAAAATGTAATATCATATAAGAGCTTCAACTATAGGGTCTGAGAGAATGGTTCTTGCTGTTGTTTCTGTTTCTGTTGTTTTTCCATTAGTCTGGTATACTTATGTACCCTAATGCTGCATAAAAAGGAATTTACATGTCCTTTGTCTTTTCTTATTCAAATTACGGCCCGTAAATAACTAGTTTAATGATTTTATTCTAAATGTTAAATCATTTCATTCATCATTACCAACCATTGTAATATATTTAGATGAAAGGAATTGTGTTGGGGAACAGTGTACGATTAAAATGATGGCTTTTCAGCTAATGAGCCTGATCTGTTTGCAGTCCTTGTGAATATCACTACTGGTTCTGTAAAACTAAGTTATGGTAGGAAGGGGTAGCTTTGTAAATGCAGAAGTAGTAGCACACTCTTT
This sequence comes from Neopelma chrysocephalum, assembly GCF_003984885.1. Lineage (NCBI taxonomy): Eukaryota > Metazoa > Chordata > Aves > Passeriformes > Pipridae > Neopelma > Neopelma chrysocephalum. The sequence goes on from NW_020897691.1 coordinate 16,162,450, forward strand.
TCCTTTTTTAGAAATTTAAACAATGAGGGGCTTGATGGCGTCAGGCTAAAAGGAGACAATTGTCATCCTTTCTACCTACATGTCCTTAGAAGTACAGACTCAGATTAGGAAGCTCCTGATACTTTTTTCCCTAACAGGGCTTGTCGAAATAGCTGAGAAGTTAGTTAGCTCATGCCTTTTGCCAATCAGCACATCTTAATCCAAACAGCAGTTGAACTGCATCTGACATCTCATAGCTAGAGTTATTACTAATATGTAACTGATTCATGGGATGGTGTTAGAGGAGGGATGCAAAAGCCATTGCATTTCCGGAAAGAGTACTCTCCCAATGTTATCTCATCTTCCCAGAGCATGGCCTGATTTCCTTGTGTAGCAGTACACTTAGGAAAGGTTGAAAGTTTCTAATCTATTGTTTTGAATTCCCTCTGAAACAATCAAGTGTTTGAAACAAGGAAGGAAGTACTTTCTGACCAGGAGGGTTCCTGGAGTTCAGGAAACTGTGTCACTTAAACTCACTGGACTTGGGGATATGCTTTCCTTCTGCATGACCACATTACGCGCATCCACCAGAAGCAAAGTGCAGCTGTGTATTTGAATTGTGTAAGACCAAATTCCAATTACTGGTGACAGGATAAAATTTGTCAGAACTTCTAGTATCTCCTTCCTGGCCTGGATTCAAGTTTGCACTGTAAGTTGTGTGTCATGAAGTTGTGAGAAGGAGTGCATATGAAAAATGGGCAGTAACTAATTCAAAACCATGAAGGAGCTATTCTGTAGGATGTCAGAGTGAAATGTTCTTGGGTTGAGCTTTCTGAATGCGTCACACCTTGCATGCTTCACTGTGAACTAGCTGCAGTTCAGTGTCATAAATCTGTAGAAACTGTCTGTAGGAGCACTATACACCAAACAAGTTCAAGGATTACCTCTCATTTTCTGTTTCCTTCTAGAACCAAAAAATAGGGTTCTTATGAAGGACTTTTTATATATGGGATTTCTTACTGGAGGAGATTGTAAAACATATATCCAAGTTAGTTAGCCTGACTTGGGCAAGAGGCAGTATTAGCCATGGAATTTCTGCCATATCCTGCACTGGGTAGGCAGTATACTTTGTGTTAAGTGTTCCAAGAGAGTTTGTAGGGAGAGGTACTGTATGAACATAAGATCCCCAAGAGCTAAAAATGTGAATAGATAGACATTGATCATTGGCTGTTTGGAAAATATTGCTAATGCTCAGGAATGTAGGACAGAACACTTCTTGGAACTATCACAATTTCTACAAATCAGGATGAATGAATGAATTAATATGAATGTATTCCTAACATCCTTACCATTCAATTCCTTCTTTAGAATTAAATTTATGGCAAGAGGTCCAACTTGCTAACTTTCAGAATTGAGAGTTGTGATCATCATGAAACAAACTCTGGTAATATAATTGTACCACTACTTTTGAGATCACTTCTCTAATTTGCCACCTTCAGATTTTTGTGTGCATTGTTATCAGCAACTAAGTCTTAGGGTTAGTGTTGCTTTTTGAGTCGTGCAAGAAGGAATATTTTTGATGTCAGGTTTCAAAACTGAGAGCCTTCCTTTGACAATTCTCTTACTAATAAAGCTATCTGAAAATGCCTGCAGGAGCAAAGCAAATATAAAAGGGCATGTCCTGAAGGCCTAAAGTGGCTCTAAGTCAGATGCTATGAGTAGAGGGATTACAGACATCCTGGTGACAGCATATGGTGAAAGCATCCAGTCATGGCGGTGGATTAGATTTCTTTTTATAGGAAAAAAAGGAGAAGCATACATTTTTTTTCCTTTGATTACTTGCTAGCTAATTGTATTAATGGAAGCGATTCCTTAATTACCTAAGCTGCTTAGAACCTTCTTACTGCTAAGACCTTTCTGATGGCAGAAAAAATGCTATTTTTCATTAAAGTTGTAGTGATAATTCTGATGCTAATTAAATGTCAAACTCCATTCTCAAAGCATAATTGTACTGGATGAGCTTCTCACACTCTAACCTAGTGGAATTTATCAGTAAAGCAGGTTGTTAGAATTCTGCTCCTATTTATTTGGGAAGAGCATTACAAATGCGAGAGATAAGTACTGCTGAAAGATAATAAGCTATCTACAGTAACTAGCATTTGTAGTTTAACCTTGTCACTAGCACACGTAGAGTAATGAGATTTGTATTTACCCCAGCACTCATAGGCAGTGATTTTATTTTTTCAAAACTAGATATTTAACATGTTGTCTTCATATTCTCTAAGCAGTATTTGGTTTGTGTTATGGTTGGCTCTGGTTCTCTTACAGCATGGAAGTCTTTCCAGGAAAAATGAGCTGAGCCTTATCGGAGGAAATCAGCAGTGAAACAAGAGGTGTATTTAATTAACACTGGCACAGCTTTTATCCAAGTTCTCTGCGGCCATGACCCAGAGGGCTACATCACTCTCACAGGTGGACTGTTGATATCATTGCTTGGCTTAACAGAGTGATGGCAGGAAAGCTGCTGGAGTATATGTAGGAAACCAGTGAGGTCATTCGCTAGCAATGCTTGGGTGGAGAAATATTAGATTTTTGTAATATGTGTGTTTCTCTCCACCCCCACCCAAAAAGCCATAGCAATTGGGTGCTTTCTCACATTCAACCATGTTTCTATTGTTCTCTTTCATGTGATTTGCAAGAATGCAGGAAGGTCATCAAAGTAAAACCTGTTGTCTTTTGCCTATGTGAAGTGATGCTACAAAATCACTGGTGCACGTAATGAATCTGTGTTTAAATCACAGTGAGATTTTTAAATATGTACTACGTTTTTCCAGCTGTGCACTTTCAGTTTAATGGGTTAAAATTACAGGCCATGTCTCTTTGAAAATATGTGGAGCTTTTCAGAGCTTCCAAATTCTCACAATGAACTGACATCCTTCAGATATCAATATATCTGAAGAAAAGTCAGTCTATTACAGATGTACTTTTCTACCCATACAGAAAGAAGTTCAAGTCTCTGGAACTAGTGCTAGAACTATATCCTCTGGGAAGGAACTCTTGGGGTGACCCAGTGTAGTTTGAAATCAATGTATGGGAGCAATAAAGCCCTGATTCACTTGTGGGTGAGAGCAAGGACTGTCCTGCCAAAATATTACCTGAATATTGTAAGAAGGAAAAGACCTTGAATATAAATATTTTTATGAATACTTTCAGAAAGAAAATCTTGTTGCCTGTTGAATGAATTTCTTCTTCCTTGGTTAAGAGCTTAAAAGGTTTTGAGAGTTTCTATTGAACATAAGATGGAGTCCAGGCCACCTGAAGTGAAATTGCAATTTTCCAGTGCTGCATGAGGCCCAGGTTGTCTCCAAACTGTCATTTTGCTGCTTCTCTCAGGTGCTTTTATGGGACAGATGAATAGTTATTGGTGGATTGCCCAAATCATCCTGATGATCTTTGTAACACAGGGTGATGTTTGAAATACAAAAGTGATGTTGAGATTTATATTTGTCTTGTAAAGCATTTAGCTTACAATTCAATTTTCTATTGTTTACAAAGGAGTAATGCTCTGCTAGGTATTCTGATCTCTCTCAGTCAAAAAAATGTCCCTGGTGATGTGGCATTTGGCACCTGCCTTTGGTATTGTATAGTTGCTGTGTTGTAGCAGTGCTCAGAACAGCTAGTTATAAAAACTAGGTGTTCACAGTCTCTGCAGGCTGATTTTGAGATAATTGCAGTAAGTGTGTAAACAGTAAGAAAAAAAGGAAAGCCATGAAGTTAAACTCACATAGGAAAGTAGTTAAAATTGTTTAGTTCGAAATTGAAAAATGGTAACAGGAAAAGAAGAGCCCGCACTATGCTCTTTTAGATGATGTGCCTTCGTATTTCACAGAATCAACTAGGTTGGAAAAGACCTCTGAGATCATCAAGTCCAACCTGTGACCTAACACCACCATGTCAGCTAGCCCATGGCACTAAATGCCACGTCTAGTCTTTCCTTAAACACCTCCAGGGACTGCAACTCCACCACCTCCCTGGGCAGCCCATTGCAATGTCCAGTCCTTCTTTCTGTGAAGAAATTCTTCCTAATGTCCAACTTGAACCTCCCCTGGCGCAGCGCTTAAGATTGTGTCCTCTTGTCCTATTGCTAGGGGAGGAGAAGAGGCAAACCCCCACCTGGCTACAACCTCCTTTCAGGTAGTTTATTAAATTTTTTATTACAGCAGGTGTAATCCTTCTTGGGAAGGAAGAAGAGAGGTTTTCTGAAGTACACAGGGTGCATCGTTCCTGTACAGTGACTGGGTATGCACATGTGGAAATGATGGTGGAAGACTGATAAATTATTTGGGGTAGGGTCGATGGGCCTGTGGTGACCACAGCACATCAATGGCTGGAAGTGAACATGAGGACAGTCAACTTCAGTTTGTTGTGTTTAAAAGCTAAAGGCTGAGAGATGGTTAGTGTAATAACAGGAAATCCACTTGTGGTCCTTTGTGGATTGCATGATGTGGTTGCGATTGTATTAGATTGGCCGGAGAGGGTCTCTGTAGATGAGGCAAAAATAGCTCTAAGTGAATGATTTAGCTGAAGAGATGAGGATAAAGTTGTCGATTATAATGGAAAGTGGTATGTGGCAGCCTTTGAAAATGTCCCAGGCATGTTGACTATGAGGTAGTTAAGGATGGCCATTTGTGCTGAGAAGATGGGAATAGAAGATTGAGGGAAGGATTGGAAAGATGGGATTGGGTTGAAAGGAAAAGAAGTTAAACTGAAAGTTATACCAATGGGAGGAGATACCTGTGAAATTATTTGAAGACACATCCAAAATGTACGTGGAGAACTGGAAGAGGGCACTGAAGTAAAAGCCATGAAGGTAAAAGAGATTTGAAGATGTTCCAAAAGCATTAGTTAAAACAATGACATGACCTAAAATCTGGCCAGGGAGAAGTCGTGGGTGTAATGGATGTAGTTACACAAGAGCAGAACGTGCCTTGCTGATGACTAAGGATTTTTTTAAATTGAAGAGAAAAAGAGTAGAGTTTCGCTGGCTTGAAAATATTATTATCTTTTTTGTAACTTTTGAAAGTGCATAGAAAAGAATGTATTTAAACGATAGTCAGAAATTTCCATGTGGTCTGTGCATTTGCTGTTTACTTTATGTATTTTAAACTGATGTGGATAAGCCAGTGCTTGTTGGAAATACAGAGTAAATATACTTTACTTCAGATCACGGTACCTCCCATAGCTGTGATGTGGACATATGGTAAAATGCCCTCTTACAACCTGAAACAACACCCGGAAAAAAAAGGAAAAAAAAAAAAAAAAAAACAAAAAAAACCCAAAAAGCAGCCTCTCTTCTTCCTCTGACATTTAGAAATATCTTGGCAGATAATGGAGGCAAGGCACTTAGAGTCTGTATAGTTCATGCTATCTCTCCTGACTGCTGTATGCTAGTAAACATTATTTAACCAACATCATAATAATGTACCATATATTGCCTTTTCTGAATGAAAGACCAGGTCCCATTGCTGGCTGTGTCAGCAAAATTAATTTGCAGCTTATTACTGCTTTCTTCAACCTAACCTTACATTCCTTTAAGGGCCAGCACTTGTAGTTAAAGAGCTGAATTAATGGCTTTGCTCTCTTCTCTACTGAGAAGAAAAAAGAAGTTTTAGAGTTGTGTGTGTTATTTCAGCAAACTGAATAGTTGAAGGAAAAGTTGTTGTTTTGGGACAGGATGAAATCGTTAGACTACATATCACAGAAGAAAATAGACCCTGTGGTTCGGTAAGCTATTTAATGTTTAGATTAGATGAGATTTTTTTCTTAGTACAACCTCCATTATAAGCAATTTCAGTATGACTCTTGTAAAATTATTCCTTTGTATCCAGGGTGTCCATGTTATTTTCCCATCTTACCATATTTTAAGCCTTGTCAGAGAAGACTTTTTTTTTCTATGCAAATGTTTAAACTTGGCTCTAAACAAAACTAACTTTTTAGTGACAAAAGTGTACCTAGTGTATTTCTTGTATCACTCAGGTTTCCTGGGTATAAAAATATATTTATTTTAAAGACATCTATGGAAATGTAACATTATGTTCAAGCTCTCAGACATGTCACTGTTAACTTAAAATAGTTTATCTAAATAGATCCCTTAAAACAGATGCTTGTTTACAAGTACAAAAAGTGACTTTCAAGTTTCACTTTAGTCAGAAAAAGTATCAGACTGATAGCCTAAAAATGCATTTTGATAGCCTCTCACCCCTTGTGGTAATTTTCCCTACCCTCCTTTGTTTTGCATGTAAAAGGGCAGAGGACATGGTTAACCATGCTTCCTCCATGGAAGGTATGATGGGTTAGAGCTGCTGCAAAGGAATTTCTGAGACTGGTATGCCTAGATCACAGTGCTTGAGCACATGTTTTCAGTTAAGATTAGCTGACTTGACACATCAGCTCAGGCAGTATGGATTCATTGATCAAGGGTAGTGCCTGGCTAGTGCGGACAAGTTTAAGCGATCCTGGAACAAAGATAACTCATTATGCTCTGAAACAGTTTTCTCTAGTGTAGTTGTTAATGTCTTGCCCTCATCAGACCTGAGAAGTTGTATGTAATGAACTCAGTGCAGCTGTCTTAGGCTTGCAGATGCCGTTAGTTGTAGAGAAATAAAATGAGAATCACCTGTAGCGTGCATGTAGCCAAAGGGGGCACCTCTGTGAAAGCATCCTGTGCTCAAGGTTTTAGAGAGTCTGGGAGTCATTAAGGTCCTTGCTGTCTGCTCCAGTGAGACCTAACTGTGATCATAACTGGCTTGTGGATGTCTGTTTCATTCCCTTGCCTCTAATTTACAGTCCATGATCCCAGATGAAAACGGATATGGCTGCATCAGTTAAGAAAGGAAAAACTCAAGAGACTGATATTCCATATGAAGAGCAGGGCTCTTTGTTAATAGCAAGCCCCATGCAAATAGGCTAATGTACATCATTCAAAGATGTATCAGGTAAAAGTGGGAAGTGCAATTAGGATAGAAGCCAGCACCAGTTTTGAACAACTGCCCTTAGATTTTATGCATGATTTCAGACAAGAAATAAGGACATTATGGTGGAAATATAGGCTTGTGCAAGTTTGAGCAGTTAGTGAATGCCTTGCTGGCTGTTCTCCAGGGCACAGAGGGAAGCGGGTGGGTGAATTATGCACTTTATGGTGCAGCAGTGCTGCCTGCCCACCTGGATTCTAGCCTATGGCTCTGACTGTGCTGGTTAGCACCCCTGTTGTGTGTCCAGAGCAAATAAATGGGTTTGGTTAAGAGCTCATTCAGCCTGTGTGGACTTTCATCAAATGCAAAGAGCTCAAAAATCAGTTTACAGATTGTCTTGAAACAGTTTTAATAGATCATGTTTTGATTATGCTATCTGTATAGAAGATGTGCAGATTTGAGCACTAGAGAGGGCAGCTAAGTATTTACTTCCCCCATTCATGGTATTTTGGATGATTTGCTGTATGAAGAGGCTAATGCTGACAGACACAGGGGTCAGTGAATCGGATGGCTTTGGGGCTGGGTGGGTATCACTACTGCCTGTCATGGTTCAGCTTGGTAGCAGCAGCCATTCTCTGTCACTTCCAGTTTTCTGCTGTTCCTCTATATAGTGATGAAATGAAATTATGTTTTGTGCTCCCTATTTTTGTTTGTTCAGCCTGATAGCCTTCTTCAGTTGAAGAAATTGCAGTTTCTGCAAAGGTTCCATGTGGCTCAAATGCAAAATTTAGAGATTCAGCCATTCACTAAGGAAGCAATAGTAACATTTTTAAAACTCTTGTCTATATGCAATTTTTGGACAGGTTATCTAATGCTCACTTAACGAAAAAAAATTGTCCCTTCAGATGCATTTTTCAAATGCTAATTTTCAGATTTTAAAAGTATTGATTCCTTCATAAGCAACAAAATAACTTTACAGTTTGGAACAAATAACTGAAATTTTCCAGACTGTCCAGTAAGACAAACTATCTAGCAGATGTAGATAGCTGTATATTTGAGTTTGGCAACTTACTGTTATTGCAACTCTAAAAATGATTTAAGGCTAATAGCAGAAACCTAACTGGAGGCTGCAAGTCTATGACTAAACAGTTTTATTTATTGAGTTCTGGATAAATAAGGTGAACTTGCTTTCTTTCATTAAATTGGGAAATATAGAATGAATAGTGTGCTAATTAACATTAAAGAGGAACAAATATTTGTGCCTTCTGGTCAAGGGATTATCCTTGTTAAAACAGGAAATGGACTTTGATTTCCTTTTTTTAAGTATTTTCTTCATAAACTTTGTATGAAAATGTGAGGTTAGAAATAGGTTATATTTTACATAGTAAAATATATGTCTTAGTTAACAAACAGCTTTTATAAGGAAGGAAAGGCATTTTCCAAATTGTTTTATAATGAAATAAATGCATCCTGCTTTTATTATGCAGAAAATAGCATTTGTTGAGAAATTTGAAACTGAGCTTCTCTAATTTATTACATTGTCCATTACAATGGACTTTATAGAAGCTGTAATACTTTTAAGTGCTATCACTTTCTATTAGTAATTTGTTAGACAAAAAAAATTTTGATTTTTTTTTTTTTAAATAAGGAATCCAGAGATACAAACAGTAAGGTCCCCCTGACAAATCTGGGACAGGACCACAAATAAATTCATGTTTTGCTGACCTGCAAAATCATGAGATGTTTATGTCTAAGAATGTGAAGAATCAGCATGGGGTATTTCAATTGTAGTAGGATGACCTACATTCTGTGGACAATACTAAAAGATAAAGTTATACTACTACTCCTCCTCTACTCCACCCACTCAAAAATCTGAAAGTATTTCCTGAGATACTCCTTTTGTCCTTTTTAAAAAAAAAAAAAAGGTACAGATGCTGACATGCTGAATTTTGCCTTTGATAAGTGGTAATGGGTTTACTTTGACAAGAACAAACTTTCTTCACTTCTGAAACTATGAAATGTCATGAATAGAGCATTACCTTTTGACCACCTCAGCCTCACCTCAAGTACTGTGTACAGTTTTGGGTGCCACAATAAAAAAAGGATATAAAGCTGTTATTAGAGAGCATCCAAAGGAGAGCTACAAAGATGGTGAAGAGCCTAGAGGGGAAGCCATACGAGTAGTTGCTGAGGTCACACAGATTTGTTCAGCCTGGAGAAGAGGAGACTGGGGGAAGACCTCATCGCAGCCTACAACTTCCTCACAAATTGAAGCAGAGCAGCAGGCACCGATCTCTGTGGTGACCAGTGACAGAACCTGAGGGAATGACCTGAAGCTGTCAGGATAGTATTCCCAATGAAGCACACTGGATAGTGGTGCAGCCTGGAACAACTGCAAAAGATCTGAGATGTGGCATGAGATAGGTGCAAACTCTTAGAGCAAAATTTGGCTTCTTTGAAACATTTTAAACTCTTATCTCTGTAACTGTCCAGGGGGTAGTAATCCCATGCCAGCTGTACCAATGCTTGATACTTTACAGGTTAGTGCCTGGCAGCTGGACATTCAGCTTTTTCTTGAAGTGATATAAAAATGCCTGATATAAGTGGAACATTCTCTTTAACTGGTTTCACATTTTTAATAATCTTTTTTTAATACCATGTCAAAGTTTGGAGCTAGTTGTAGGCTAAGCAGTTTCTCTCTAGGGACTCCAGATTTTCTGAAGATAAAATTCCATAATTGCATGATATTTTAGACTAGAGTGCCTGACCACAGCATCTTTCTTTAATAACCATGTTTCTTTAGACAACTTAAGGAACTGGGCTTTGCATTTAATAAGAAAATGTAGTGACATGAAGAAGTTCAGAATGAGCTATTCAGTCATATAGGAATGTTGCAATTGGAAAAAAAAACTGTAGAAATGTTAAACTTCTACATAAGGTGTTCTACTTAAAGCTTAGCAATGCTCTGAAGACTTTGAGTCTAAACTTAACTTCAGAGTACATGCTTTCAGGAAAAGTAGTGAGAATTGGGTAATCGGGTCATGGTTTCCTTTTCTGCACAGCCACTCGGGCTATTTTTCAATGTCACTTTTAAGGCTTTTACTTCTCTTTTTTTAATTGGGCACTACGTATCTCTGTCAGCAATTTGAAAAGGATGATTGGGTCCAAATCAACTGGTTCTTGTTTCTACAAATATACAAAATAGCATGAAGATACTTGGTTTTAATCATCATTTAGCAACCAACACATCAACTATTAAATATATGGAGGCTTGTGGTAGTCACAGAATATCATTTATATCCCCTACAATCTTCAGAAAATCTTTCTCCGATTCTCCTTCAATTCTGGTTTTGTAATCAAAAGCATTCTATGAAGAAACATTGGGTATGTGTCAATGAGAAACCAGCACTGTTGCAGATGAAGGGATTGTATCTAGCAATACCTATTACTGCGGTGGCAAACCTTTTTTTATGTAGTCAGGCACTTAGGAGGCTGACACCCTGCAGTACTGAATATTGGGTGGGTCTTGAGGTAGCCTTCTGGTTTCATGTTGCAATCAAATAAGGATTGCATGAATGAAAGCAGGAGAGGAATGTGGATAATGTGTTTGCCTTTTAGTAAATCATCAGTAAACTCTTGTGCTGAGACAATCTGGTTTTGTTACTCGCTCATTCAACAGAACCAACCAGTAGACTGAGGCCAGAAAGACTATGACAATTTGTAACCTATAGAAACCTGTTGTACTCTTTCTAGTCATTTTTAAGATTCATTTAGGTAAATGAAAATAGATCTCCTGACTTCATTTTACTCTTCATTTATCTTTTTCACAAAACAGCATGAAATTCAACGCCACTTAGAGTTCATACTTGGCTCCTTGATCCTTATTTTCAGTTTGCTGTGAGGAGCAAGAGTGCTGCTGGAGAGGTGTCCTCAGGGCTGTTGTACTCAAACTGTAACTTAAAAGTTGTTTCACAGAAGGACAGTGTTGAATCTCAGTGGTGTTCATTTGTATTATGTTTTTTTTTCCTTTAGGCAATTTTATATCACAGTGTGGCAAATGCACCCCCAAAAGGGGCAAAAAAGAACTAGTAAACATCACATAGGTGGTATCACTGAGTTGTCGTCCCCAATTCCATTTGCAACACTTGCCCCTTGCTGCTCAGAAGTTACTGCATTTGCACAGCTCTGGAAAACTGCCAGTGCTAAGAAATGAAATGCTAATCTGGGAGTTTGTCAGAAAAGCTGTACAACAAAAGCTGTGACTTTTACCTTTCTTTGATCCATGAAATAACCCAAAATACAGAGGTCTATGGTATTTTGCTGGGGGGAAGAAAAAAAGTTAGTGGCGTTGGGTATCTTAACATGTAGTACTGTTCATATTATGAGATTATAAATGCCTGGTTTCCCTGCTCACAGAGGAGTTCCCTCGTGAGCATCTCCAGGCTTCATTCAGCCAGTGGTTGTTAAGAAGGCTGTTCCACAGATTTTTCTCACCGTCTGACTTATGGGTTTGGCCCAGTTTCAGTTTCAGGTTTCTGACAGTGTTAACTACTATGCAGAATATGTGCCTGTTTGAAAGGATTTTCATAGTACTCCTGCTCTTCTATCTTTTTACTCTTTTCACAGAATCAGTTAGGTTGGAAAATACCTCTGAGACCATCGAGTCCAACCTATGACCAAACACCACCTTGTCAACCAGACCATGGCACTCGGTGCCACGTCCAGTCTTTCCTTAAACACCTCCAGGGACGGTAACTCTCTCCCTGGGCAGTCCATTCCAATGTCCAATCACCCCTTCTGTGAAGAAATTCTTCCTAATGTGTAAACTAAACCTCCCCTGGAACAGCTAAAGACTGTGTCCTCTCATCCTCTCACTGGTTGCCTGGGAGAAGAGGCTGACGCCCACCCGGCTACCACCTCCTTTCAGGTAGTTGTAGAGAGTGATGAGGTCTCCCCTGAGCCTCCTCTTTTCCAGACTAAACAACTCCCTCAGCCTCTCCTCAAAGGACTTGTGCTCCAGACCCTTCAGCAGCTTTGTTGCCCTTCTCTGGACCTGCTCCAGCACCTCAATGTCCTTTCTGAATTGAGGAGCCCAGAACTGGACACAGTACTTGAGGTGTGGCCTCACCAGCACCGAGTACAAGGGGAGAATCACTTCCATAGTCCTGCTGGCCACACTATTTCTCACACAAGTCAGGATGCCCTTGGCCTTCTTGGCCAACTGGGCACACTGCTGACTCACGTTCAACCACAGTTGACCAGCACCCACAGATCCTTTTCCACTGGGCCACTTTCCAGTCACTCTGTCCCCAGCCTGTAGCACTGCATGAGGTTGTTGTGGCCAAAGTGTAGGACATGGCACTTGGTCTTGTTGAGCGTTTTGTAACTGCCCATGCAAATCAGCCTTAGCAGGGAGCATTCCTACTCTTGTATGCACTGCATCAGTATCCAGAGGAAATGTATGTGCTATCCAGTTCAGTTCCTATTCAGCTTTGACATTGACTAGCATTTTGAGTGGTATTTTTCTCTTGAAAGTGTTGAAAGTGTTTTAAGGATTTCTGTGTATTTATGTTGAAAAGGCAGTTGGTGGAACCCATCAGTTTATACGTTTGGTTTAATTCATAGTGTTATTACTGGAGGTAGAGCATAATGAATGGAGCATCATTATGTGAGGTAAGAAGAATTTCCTTGTAAGTACAGAGAAATGTAAATTGTGAGAATTAATTCATTGATAGAAGAATGCATTTAGTTTGATCATCAGGTGTTTGTGGAAAATTTCTCTATAACGGAACAGGAGAGATTTCTGTTGACTGTTGAGTATTAAGAATCATCATTCTGTTGTTTATCCACATTTTGTTTATATTGTGAACTGCATTGAAAATGCATGAATTTTTTTGCCTATTGCACTAAACCACGCCTTTGTTTTGTTCAATTTTACTACATTTCATTGCAGCAAATTGATATGATTCCATAGATGACCATCATATCTTCATGATAATGGTCAAAAGCCTAACCTTTTTCCTCTCTCTTTTTTCGTTCTCCTTTTTTTTTCTCCTTTTTTTTTCTTTCTTTTTTCCTCCTTGGAGCTGTTTTGGCAAGTGGAGGCAGTTCTTATTTTGACACATTTGACATAAAGGATAGAATGTGTCCAGTTTGGGAAGCAGAAAAGCTAGTGGAGGAAAAAAAATTCCATCATTGTCTTACAGAAATGAAGAGTATTGTTTCTGGTCCTTGAAAAAGAAATAGTTTTTGATTTCGGCTCAGGATACACATGAGAATAAACTGCAATTAAAGGGCTTTTTTTAAAGGGAGAGAATTTTACTATGTTGTGGGCACCATAAAACTTAACATTTTATGGATTAAAAAAAAACCAAACCCATTTATGGCATATATTAAACACAGAATGTGTAATTTACAACCAAGCCAAGAGGAAGTTGTATATTAAAAAAAACAATAACCACATACATGCTGTTATGGGGATCAGTCCTGGACTAAAAGGCATATGTATCCAAATGCGGGATTTTTCTGTGTGGTCAAAATTTCAAAATGAGCATGTCATTGAATGGTCTTGAGTTCATCCAAAGTATGGAGGTGTTTCCATGTACTGCAACACCTGTGCAGAAAAGCAGGAGTACACATAGCCCTAAAATGTGTGTTGCTACCTCCTTTTTTCTGCCTGTGCAATTGTAAAGGGGAGATTTGCTGGCCTCATCTCTGTGTCACTCAAACCTGCATTTTACTTCTTGACTATGAAGTGTTACATCCCTTTGCATTAGTGTCACTATGTCTTGTTCTTCCAGGCTTGCCAAAAAGAATAGAGGGTGGGGAGGGAGGTCAATTAGAGGACTTCTGGCTTCTTTCAGGGGCAAGTGAGCCAGGGAATGTACTGAATGAAAGGTGTGTTCTTAATGCTACTTGCTTGAGCAGTAAGCAGCTCTTACAACCTAAATTCAATCTCAAAAAGCCCTGAACTTTCTGTGATATTCAGCTCTCTGCTCTGGCCCTCTTTCCCATCTTGTGTTACTGCTGGCTCTGTATTAATTCAGATACAATCTCTGGAAACCATGGTAGTCTGCTGTATTAGGCTCCTGCAAAATGGGATCCTTGGAAAACAAGATTTAGCCCTTGCCACAAAATGAGCTTCCACTTTTTAAAATTCTTTAGGTAAATTGTACTTTGCCTTCCAGTAAGGTTTATTCTGTAGTTTTATGAAAACTAATAAAAAAAAAGTGGAAAGGCAATTTGTGTGAAGCCTCAAGGAATTTATTACAGGTAAATTCTGAGAAAAAGTTGACAAATTAAAGGTAAATTTGAGAAAAGGTTGTCAAGTGCATAAAATGCATTTGCTTTAATTGTAAAATTAATTCAAACATTCACCTAAATCCATTTTAACTGAACTGTAAAGGTCTCTCTTGTTTAGGCCCGTGCTGTGAGTGACCTGTTGGTTGTGTTGCATTAGTGTGTCATTTTGCATGAGGTAAAATTACCTACAGGATCACGTTAAATAGAAATGGGAACATTCATTTATAAAGTGAGGAGGAACCACCAGACACTCAAAGGAAGACAATCTGAATTTGTACTCTTTTGGTGTTGTGATTAGATCTAATTTTCTAAACAGATGAGTTAGTGTGTTCATCAGTAGTGCAAGTCATAGGGAAGCATTGCCAGATACTTCGTATTAGTTTTGGTCTACATATGTAATAAGTTTGATGCAAGTTACTGCAGTGAGAACTTCAGAAAATAAACGTACTGAGGCAATGTTAAAAGCAGGTGCTATAGGAGGGCAGTTTCTTACAAATGATGAACACAATTGCAGGAGCTGTTATAAACCAACAGAAGACCAACAAAACTCAAAGGATTTTTGCAATTTTATGGAAAACGAGCCAAGAACTAATTGACTTTTTTGGTGTTTAAAGATAAAATGGGGAGGGGTATGCCTGTTTAACATGAATGCATCTTGGACCCATCCTTTTCTGCTTTATGTATCTTGTGATGAACTTGAGCCCAGCTGTGAAAGAAACTGCAGGAGGAATAGACTTACAGAGGAAACTAGCTGCTGAAATGGTTTTTAAAAATCTGTAGAAATAATTAAAGAAAAGTATTTCCTAAAAAGGGGAAAAGAGGGAGATCAGGTGTTTCTGTCTTTTCATAACCTCTGAAGAATGTTATTTTCAACCCTATATAATTCTAGCAGCTCTATATAATTTCCATGGAAGAAAAGATTAATTACGTTTAAAATTATCTGGGTTTGGATGCAATGGCATATTGATTCTTAATTCCATGGAGAATGGGTTTTAAGATGCTTATGATAAATTCTTAATAAGTAGTTCCTTATTGCTTCTTTAAACATGCATTTCTCAGAAACATCTTTGTATTCCTTTCGTTGTTTGCTTTGGTTATTTAGACTTCGAGGTCTTCAAACTGGGAATTCTGCCTAGTTCACAGGCACTAGGGCAGAATTTTTCCTGAAGTTAAGGCTACTGAGATGGATGTTGCTTTACCACATTAGAGGTTATACTTGTTCTCAGGCCTCAGAGAGGTATGATTATAAAGACTGTAATATCATTACTGCTGCTTCATTATTTCTGTCTTTTAGCAGGTGTCTTCTGAAGTCATGTTCCTCTGTTCTTTGCCTTTTGCTGATGAGATCTGTCTGTTAGTTCAGCTAGTCTTCCTCTGCTCCTGCTGGCTATGTTTTCCCTAGTGGCTTTGATACCATCCCTGTTTGCACAGGACATATTTTCCCCTTGGTTTTCCAGTCCCTCTCATTCTCCTTCCAACATCTCTTTCTTCTCCCTCTGCTGTTTTCCCACGTGTCCTTCAGAGAATAAATATGTTTTAGAGATACAAAGAATCAACAGCAAATCTTAAGGTAAAATCAGGAAGTGAAATAAAACTAATTTTCAGTCACTCTGGCTGTCTTTGTCACATACTCCCAAGCACCAAGACATACCTATGCGGGTCACCTCCAGCATTCAGGTATCAAGGTGTGCTTATGATCTGGTCAGGCCTTGTTGCAGTGACAAATATCGTCACCTTTTTTATTAGTGGGTATCATGGGTTGGTTGTGGATGTGCTGCTGTATACCCTTTGACAGCAGACAACAAATAGTCTTTTGATTCTCCTCCCTGTTGGCATCTCGAGATTCATAACATCTGGTTGTTTCTCTTACTGAGAAGGGCCCCTTAATTACTTACCCATTTTGTGTATCATTTCATAGGTGGCATATTATTTTCTATCCTGTCTCCAAAGTCACGTTCTTCTCAATGTTTGGTTTTTTCCTTCCAGCTGCTAGACTTTAAACATTTTGATTTTTCTATTTAATAGGGGTTGTTTTACATCTCCAGTAATCAAAATCAGTAATACTTTTCCAAGCAATGTCTTACTTCTCTCCTGAAATGAATTTTTGTATTCATTTGAATGCTGCGTACATACTTAGCTGTTTTCTAGTCTTTCTCATGCATTCCCTTTGGATTAAGAGTCTTCTCTGAATAATGCCTTCAGCTGATAGTCGGGAACTGTGGATATTTACTGCAATTTGCAGACTCAGTTATCTAATTGTAAAAGTGGTTGTTGTTTTCTTAGTGTGCCTATTTATGCATTGAGGCATTCATGAAAGATAAAAAAGGTTTGTCATAAATGACCTTACATTAAGGAGACTGGTTTTTTGGGGGGTTGCATATTTTGAAAAGTTTAACTTACATCACAAGTTACTTCATGTACCCTTCGATAAAGGGCGTGAAAAGTATACTTTGGAAGCTGTTCATTAATTGACATAAAATCTGTTGTCAGTGGGCAGACAAATAAAATGCCAAGCAGTAGATGTTTATTGCACTATGGACATCCTTAGCAACTCCCAAATGTACTATTCAAAATTAATTTGCAGTGCCATTCTTCCCATTGGATAGGCTATCATATAATATATTTTCAGTAACCCCATGTCTTACACGGTGCTTTTCATCAGTAACTTTCTGAAATGTTGCAGTGTAGGCATAAGAGACATACAATCTCTGTACTTAGATGAGAAGGAAATTGTCCATCAAAAGCAACAGCATTGGGAAATTACCTGCATTTTGTGGAAATCAAGCTAGTACTGCTAGCAGTAGTATGTGCCACTTTGGACATTGTTTGAATGATAGTTCAACCAGACTCTTGAAATCCTTTGAGATGTTGAAGCTTGTTATATTTATTCCGAAACATTTCCATAAGCACAGATAAGCCACTTAACATGTGGGACACATTTAATGACCCACATGTTAACTGGCAAATGCCATAAATGTGAAGATACTAGAAAGTTACTGACCTGAGTGTGTATACAAATTCAAGCTTACAACATCAGAGAAAGACTTGCCAGTCCCTCGTTAGCTTACACAGAGTTGAGACAAAGCTCCTGCAATCCTACAAGACCAACCCTTTGGCCATGGATGAGCCTGAGGAGGGCTGCAGTCTGCATGGGAATATGTGTACCTGTGCCTAGGGGAAGCCTCATCCCCTTCTGGCTGCAACTTCTACTTCCAGAGAGGAGATGGAGCCTGGAGCCCGTGGGCAAAATGGAGAGTTAAGAACAGGGTAGGAAAGAGACCAAAGTGTAGAATGCAGAGTTGTGCTAGTTTTTGCACTGAATATCTATTCTGTAGTACTGTTTCCCAACCTGCTGATGTTAATACACATGGGTTAACCCTTTGTGCTCCCTGATGTTCACATGGTCTTGAGAATGGTGTAAGTTGTTCCTTTGGGTTTTCACTTATTTTTAAGTGAATATATATAAATAATAATAATAAAAAACTATGATAACTAGAATCAAGAACCCAATAAACAGCTAAAAAAACCCCACCTTGAATTGTTTGTAATTTAAAGTTTAGCTATTTATCTGCAATCCTTTGGAGGGTTCCGCCAATCTTGAAAACAAAATTGAAAACAAAATCTTTGTATTTCCCAGCACAAGTTTTTAGTAGCATCTGAGGTGTATGTTTTGCTTTCATTTTATGTACTGATCCCATAATACATTCTCCAGGCCAATCAGCTGCAAAGCCTGTTTTTTTAAATAGTTTATGAAACACCACTAGTGTAGATGATGCATTAGGACCTAATGATGCTCATGGAGTATCACCTCTGACTCCTTGCCACTTGTTTAGTGAAAACTAGCTCTTTTTCAGGTCTTCACTTCGTCTTTTGGAGGTTGTTCTTTAGGGACGATCAGAAGGTAGAGCTACTGGTTAGCAATGTATGTAATATCTCAGAATATTATTATTACCCCTTGAGCAAAAAGAAATGGTTTTTTTTGTTTTTCATCTGTTTTGGAAGTGTTTATAGTGGCACCTTTCCCTCCCTGGCTACAGAGTATGTGCAGGAGGTAAAGTAGATTCACTTCTGGTAAATCTTCTAGCATTTACTTTTGAATCAAAAAGCTGCCAGTAACATCAAGCTCAGAGGGCTTGATCCTGTACTGATAATTCAATGGAGAACAGAGTCTGTGTAAAGAGTTATGGATATAGTGGAATTGCTGTTTGAGTATCAAAATGAGAGACATTTGCTAACTGACTCCAGCTGCCTTAACAGAAAAGATAGAGAAGTATGAAGTCTGGAGAAACACAAGTAAACTGAAACATGTGTGCATTTGTATAACATCAGTTAAAGAAAAATATTGCACCCATTTGTTTTCAGGACTAATTAAATGAGCCTTAATGCTTTTGACAATAGATGAGGCATTCCTTTTTACTTCCAAATATCAATTCTGTTTGAAAACTTAATTAGAATTTCAGCAAACCCCAGGTGCCAGCAAAGCTTGTGTTTTAATAACCTTCACATATTTCATTTCACATTGTCAGTTTTATCTCTGCCAAAGTACCTATCACCTCATGCTGCCAATCCATTTTGGTGCTGGAAACATTTGGAAAGCTTTGCTTTATAACAAAGACTTGCCCTTCCTTCTAAAATCTGTGTCTCATATTTCCTGTCTTCAGACTACCCATTTAGATTCATTCTTGCTCCATTTCATTTCAGTAACCAGAAGCTTTTGAGAGATTTAATGAGTCTTTTCTTTTGGGGAGAAAACCTTCTGAAGCAAGTTAACGTAGAAAGAAAAAGCAAATGTTTTGTTGTGTATGACAGTGCTTGGAAAAATCCAGTCAGTGTGTTCTGATTTCAGCATTGCTTAGATAATTTGATTGGATTACACAGTTGTTTTTCCCCTGTGTGTTGCCCACATTTTTAATTTAGTGCTGTATTGCTATAGAGTGTGCTCTTTCTTAACAGAAAGAGGATAAGAAGAGCAGAGGAAAATCCAGAGTTTTGCAGTGCTAAGTTTCTTGAGTTTGCAAGCTGAATTATGATGTTGATGTGTACTATAGACCAGGTCACTTATATTTAATGGGCTGTAAATCAGAGACTTTGTTCCTTGGGCTGCTGTTTGAGAACTTGGTTCAGGTAGCAAGAGTCATAGTCTTAGCAAGAGTCATGGTGAGACCAGAGTCTCACCAAGTTTCTTTGAGTTACTGGGGATGAACAGGTGTATAGCAAATGCTGCTTCCATTCACCTACAACACCAGCCACCTTATGTGCATTGCTGATACACGTGCAGAAATCTAAGATGTTTGTACTGTGAGTAAGCAAACGCATACCCAAGTGGTGGCTATGAGGAAGATGCAGGTGGCAGTTGCAGTGCAAGCTGATGAGGGAGTCTGAATGTGGCTTATTAGTCCATGCTGAAGTCTTCATTGCTAGTGTTGCACCTTTTGCATTAGAGCCACACATGTATGCCTGCCATGCTTGTGGTAGGCATTGGGCATGAGTTACATCCTCATTTTTGCCACAGAGGTCCTATCTTGTACTATTTTAAGTAGAACTTTGGAATTAGCAATTTCGTCTAATCGACACCTTTGGAAAATATGACATTGTTTTAATTTTTTTTACTTTTTTTTTTCCCTCTAGTATCTAATGTCTTAGGCTGGAAGCAGTGTGTTTTCTTCTTTGTTCTGTGTAAATTGCCTTTTCTATATCAAATTTGCTTTTATACAGCCTTACTTCTTTTGTAGAGTTTTGTGTTTAGTCTGTCTTTGGTGCTGTATTTAAGATTAAAGTTTGTAATGTTGCTGGCATTAGCTTGTAAGTTCAAGCTGGCAAACGAAAGTATTTGCTCTCATTCCATTTCAGACCATGTAAGGATTTATTTAAAGTGCACCTTGCAGCCCTACCCATTTCCTCCTCAGAAATAAACTAGGATACAATCCAGATTATCAGTACCAATGTGAAGGATCATGCTTGTCTTTTATAAAAGTTTTCTTGCTTAACATTTACTCTTCTGCCTTACTCTGGAGATTACAACATTGAAGATAAATGTTACTTACAACAGTGAGCACAACAGTATTATCTGTTTTTCTGCACAATAATTGTTATCTTTCAAAAAAATGTGTGTTGACTAGCCAGACAGCAAACAAATGCCGTTTCATACACCTGTATGGCAGATGTTTTACAGATGTGCATTTACTGCTGCTGCTGAACCTATAGTGAGTGCCATGGGGCAATTTATTCAGGAAAAGTATGAATTTTTCTCTTGGTCTAGGCTGAAAGGACAGTGAAGGTGACAGCTGCCAGTCAAAGGAATTGCATAGCACAATCAAGGAGCAAATCTTTTGGCATCTCGTTTGGGAATATTGCTGACACTGAGAGTTAGGAAGATTTCCTCTGCCTTCTCACAGCTAAAATATTTTCCACAGACTCTCAATGTCTAATGAAATTAAAGTAGGAATTACTGAAGCTTATAGGTAGCATATAGGTGAACTGATTCTACTAATGAAGGACATAGAGTCAGGTTTTATGAATCTAGGAATTAACAACTATAAAATTCATATTATTTTTAAGGGTGGCTAGATATCTAGTTACAAAGTTATCTAGTGTTACAAAGCTTGGAAAATCTTCTTATTGAACTTTGGTTTTTTATTCCTGGAATGGGCCTTTTTATTTCTTAGTTCCTAAAACTATGGACAGTTTGACAAAGGAAATGGTCTTATCATTACAATCCCAGTCTATTTTCTTTCTTTATGACTCCTGCAATGATTCTCCTTTACAAAATACTTTGCAGCATTGATTTGAAGTTTGCAAAATTCTGTAAGTAAGTAGGTTGTTTCTACTATTGTGTAATCTTTTATTTATTTAGCAATAATAATTCACTGCTTTGTATGTCAAAATGAAAATTCCAGGAACTGATATCCTGCACATGGTATTTGTAGCCAAATCTCAGTGTAGTTGCAGCTGGATTCTGTGTCACATTTTTAAAGAGAGGAAAGAGGATATCACACACTGCTCTGGGAAGGGGGCCAAGGTATAGACATAAAAGTGGGCAGACATATGTGCTTTATGGGGAGAACAGAGGAAGGAGTGTGGTCCTGGAAGTCTGATAGGCATGGACGTATTTTGGTTGCTTCAGAAGCTGACTCAAATTTTGGATTAGCATCTGTAGTCTAGTCACTCACCCAGAGCTTTTAAGGATTTTGAAAGTGTTTTTAAGGTGATGGTTTCAGGAATCTGTTTACTAGTGTCCTCCCAATTTGGCAATGAAACGGTTTTCTGTTTGGTTTCTTGCTTGGCTTCCCAATTCATGGAGCTGGGCTGCAAGTATATGATGTGGAAAAAAGAATTATAGCCACTGCTATGATCTAACTTGATTTTGAAATGCAGAAGTGAAGAAAAATTATGTCGAACTAGCATCATGATAACCCAATATAAGAGACATTAATTGTTTGAAAGGAGAGGAGATGGCCAAAATCTTCCCGCTAAAACACAAACTTTTCCAAAGCTCTGTGGTTATGCCTTTTTAACTCTTTCATCAATTACCTTTTTGGTGCTTTTGAGAAGCATTGAAGGTAGCACTCTAGTAGGTTATGGAGTGAGAGGAGCCCATCGCATGCTGTGCAGTGCAGTGTGAAGATCTGTGATGGTACATCACATGGCACAGTGTGCATGGGAAGGACTACCTGTGGCTTCAAAGTTGGTAAACTGGCCATTAGCAGTGCACTGTGCCTAATGAACACCATGAGATTAGCTCAGTTAGTTAGTGTGGTACTAATAAAGCCAAGGTCGAGGGTTTGATCCCCATATGGGCCATTCACTTAAGTTCTGGACTCAATGATCTTGTAGGTCCCTTCCAACTCAGAAGATTCTGTGATTCTCATAAACACCCGTTTGCTCAATGGCACATTTGTCTGAATGTGTAGCTAGCATTTGCTTCCAAAGATACTGGGGATATGCTTTGCCACCTTTACGTTATGTTGAGCTGTGTATTGGCGACATGAGCATAATGAAGAAGCAGGGAGGACAGCAGTCCTGGACCAACATACAACTAGGGGCAGGTCTTCCCTTGGGTTTTGGGGAATATTACCTGTGGTGCTGAGAAAGCAACTCACACTTTCTGCTTGCTGAATGGATATTTCTACTTCCACATCATGCTGTGGAGTCCATTTATTTTCAGTCTCAGGTGTAATATGCTTTTAGTGGAGGGATTTCCCCCGTGATTGTTTCCTGAATTAGTAGATCTTCCTTCACTTTGCCAAGGATCTTTCTTAATAAAGAGTCTCATCATCAGTTATTACTTTCATGTGACTGATCTATGAAACACACAGAATTATTGAAAGCTATAAAATTTGTGTTAGCTGTTTTCCTACATCATGATCCAAATGATTTAAGTAATGTCTCAGTGTGTTTGATAATATAAATTTATTCCTGGTTACCCACAGTAAACGAAGAAGCTGCAACTGTGTGACTAGAGCTCAGATGAACTTATCCATTTATACACAGAGTAGTTCAGTGAAAAAACAGCTATAAAATAAGCGTTCATTTTAGTAACAATTACTTTGGTTTTAAAAAAATTTTTTTGTAGTTACTACTGTCCATAACTTTTAGTCAATGTTAGTAACATTAGGTTACAACTTTATTTAATCATATTTTTAATCCAAACAGCAAAAATGTAGATACTCAATATTGCTCTGCAGTGAAGTGAGAAAGGAAGAACTACTGTGGTAGAACAGTGTGCTATTAATAACACCTGATGAACTAGGATAAAGTATCATATTATTAATTGTTTTAATGAGTCCTTAGATCCTATGACGTTTGAAAGAAGGTTAATTGATTTCTTACAACATAACTGTAATGAACTATGTTTAAATGCAGCATTTGATTATCATTTCCTTGAAATATCCACTTCTGAGGTTTTCACTGCCCCATTCACTCCCCAGCCCCAATATTCGTAGTTCCTCTTGCACTGAAGCTTTTTAAGAGCATTAGCTCAAAGCACAGTGTTTCTTCCTTCTTTACATCCTTTGGGGTTAGGTGTGAATGAGTGCTATGCTAAGCAGACTCCTCTCCTCTAGCTAAGCAGAAACGTGACCATCTTGGCTGACAGTTCAGATGCCAGGTATTGCTAAAAAGTGCTTGTCTGAAATGCATGATCAACTGTAATTGGTTTGGCACATTTATATTCTATATTAGTTTCCTCTTGCTTGTATAGACCATTTGAAGAGCAGTCTGGAAGTGTCACAATTTTATTGGTTTTCATTTCATTCCGTAAAATAAAGTTGTTTTCGTGACTTGCGAGGACGAGTGCCAGAGGGATGGTCCCGCTTCCCTGAAAGGCTGTATTGAACACAGCGCCTTGCCTTACAGGCAGGTTACACTACTGCAGTTGGATGATCTGGAGAGCCCTGCCATTAAGGGAAATGTGGCTGTGGAAATAGTTGTGCTGTAACTCTCAAAAAGGCAAGCTGGGGCAAACTCAGCCCACATGCTCTGTTCTCAGTGCTAACTCTCTGCAGAACAACTGAGCAAACTTACCCAAGGTTTCTGTTCTGCACTGTATATTAAAGGAAAAGTTTTAAGCTGTTTGACTTCATCCCCAAATTCAATTTATAGTGCTGGAACATAGAGGTGGGGCATACATGGACTCTGCAGCACACACAGTGACTAATGTGCTGTGAACTACAGGTGCAGCAAGCTGGGGATGGTGGAAGGGTTTCAAGATAGTTGACCTTGTCAACTCATCATTTTGCTTTGCAATAGCCGATACCATAAAGAAAGAAAAAAAGTCTCATATAAATTAAAATCATAAACTGAAAGCTTATATGTACGAGAGGGCAAAACTTCACAGGAAATTTTGAATAAAAACTGCAAAGCAATTATTTTTAACTAGTTTCTTTTTTACAAGGAAACATTTCATTCATAGATACTCAGGTTAGTGGGAATACCTACCCCCACATGACTGTCTATATGCACACTACACATCCTTAGTGGCAATATACAATTAAGAATGCTTCCACTTCTGGATTTGTATATTCAGGATAAATTAAGTAATTTAAACCCGATTTCAGAAACCTTCACAACTAGGTTGCATTGTCAAGATTCTGTATGCTTTGTCTGGAGTAAGAAGCATTCATGGGGATAAAATTCCTCTGCATATGCTAACATTCATTTTGATTGGCAAATAAGTCATACTTCATAGTGGCTGCCTTCCTGATCATAAGGATATCTTTCATCCTTCCTTCTCCTTTCATCTCTTTTCCCCATCCCAGTATAATGGATGTGCTGGAATAGAATTAAATACAAAAGTTCCATCCGTATACTGTGTAACGTGTTTGAGGATTTTTGCATCTTTGCTAGAAAACAAAACGCTTAGGAAAGCAGGAGAATTATTTCTCTGATGAAATGTTGAAGATTGATTGATTTATTATTTAGACACTCCTTTGGGTATTTTCATCCATAGCCTTTCTTAACTCTTACTGTAGAACTATGACATATTTTACACCCTTGTTCCTCAAAAAAATGAAAGCTGTTATTTTCATTAGGAATAAGAAGAAGACATCCAGGATTCAACACTTGCATCCATTTTACCTTTCTGCTTTCTCTCTTTTTAGCTTCCCTCTTGCCTCATTTAGAAAGAAGTAGCTGTTTCATGTTGTGTATCAGATCACATCCTTTCTAACAAGCAACTTTAGAGCATCCTTCCTCAGTATTTTGAGGGATGCAAAAGAGACTTAGCAGTACTGTGCTGCTTCTTCTCATTACACTATCATGAACTTGTAATATGTCACCTCTGTGGTGCTGCTCTGTATTGTCAGAGGACTAATTTAATTAATTTTTCTTAGCTGCCCCTTAATTGAATTTTTGAAAGACAGATACAATTACAAACACAGCACAGGAAGAGCATAGGAATAATGTCTGTCACAGCTATACAAACAGATGTATTGCTTCAAAAATTCCCCTGCTGTTGAACAGGTCATATAATCTGTAAAGAATTATATGTAAGAGGGAGAAAGATACTAAGAGCGATACTGAAACTTATTCAAGTGGTCAAAGACAGTAGAAAATAAATAAATAAATAAAAAAGGTCAGAGACGTCAAATCACGAGTGTCTTCAAAGTGTAGTGGCTCCTCTCCCAGGCACTCAATCAAAAAGAAGATAAAAATTATCCTAATGCTCTGGTGGAGAAAGAGAGAAGGCTCCTTCAGGAGAAAGAGCCACAGTGGCATTACAGCCCACAAACTGGCATCCCTAAGAGATGGGCATAAAAAAGTGGGCATCACAAGCAAATAAGGTTTCCTAGTAGCTTCAGTCATTCAGTAACACAAAATGCCCATGTTGCATAAGGATCATCATGTCCCATAACTGTGTTTCCACTGAACTGGAGAGTTGTTTCCATTCTTGAGTTGCCACTTTGAATTCCTGTGGATCTGTATTAGGATAACTTGCTGGTAGAATACACTGACACAATACCGTTAAAGAATACCTGAATGTGGCGTGTCTTCAAGAGCTCCTATCCCTTGGCTTATTCAGCAAGTTATCCTAATTTGAATGTAGAAAGGCCATCTGCACAAGAAACCCTGGTAGCTGAGCAAGCTGTGACAGCCAGTGACTACGCTTCCTTAATATTACTGATAAATGTGCTGCTGCGAAGTCTGTGGTAAGAACAGATTCTTTCACCTTTTTCTGAAGGAAATGTCAGCAATCATTTAGATGCCTTTTCCTAAAGCTTTACATGCACTTTACAAAATGGGCACAATTAGGAGACTTGCTTTACTCTCTAGTCAGAAGGAGAGAAACTGCGAGGGGAGAACTGGTGAACATAGACACAGACACCCACCATGCACATGCTGGAATGAGGTACTATTAAAATTTAAACAGAATGGCTGTAAGCATTCTTAACCCAGTATAGAATTGTTTTTTTCTAGGTAAACTGAATCCACTCTGAAATGTTAGCCGAGCCTATGTTTACTTTTGCAACTGGAAAACATTTGATACGCTTTAAAATCAAATTTTCTAAAGGGAAAGTAACTTTTTTCTTTCCTTGTGTTGTTTAGGTCAAATGGACCATTTCATTGAAGATATGTTCTTAATTCTGTTTCCCAGACACAAAAGCTGTGATAATCCAAAAATGTGCTTTCTTGTAGGTCTTTCAACATGATTTCCAGTACAGTTTAAAAAAAAATAGTAGTATACAAGATGAATCCTAGATAACTGCAGTGTAATGTCTAGTGGTTTCATGGGGTACCATTTTCCAGGGATATATTCATAAATGTTCATCTTTAGTGGTCTAAAGTAATCCTCATTTTATGGGGCAGTTAAAGACTTCTGTTTTGATGTTGTCTACTCTCTTATCTGGGAGTGATTCAGAACAAAATACGTACTGTAGTGGAAGGTTCAGCATGACAGTTTGCTGCTAGCATTTTTTGAGGGGAACTGCAGTATTCTCCCAGATGGAAAAGAAACTTACAAGGGAGTTTTATTTTTTATAGGTCTATATTATAGCTAACCGTTCTTCTACTTATCACTTCAGGTACATGGAACACTGCCTGGTTTTGGAGTCTTTCCACTTTATAATGTACAAAGTTATGGTAATATTTTTGTGACACTTGAGTAAGAAAAATTCTTACATTTTATCAGGTTCAAGACAACTGACTGCCCTTTGATTGTTTCCAGACACATATAATATCAGTCACAAAGGTAACATAGTATTAGATTTAAGGTTCTGACAAATGTGTCTGCAAATGAAAATCATACTGCTGAAGCTGTATCAGCCCCTGCCTCTCTGAGGGTTGGTGGTGCCCTGAGTGGAGGAACATCTGATCTGCTTGTGAAGCAGATCAGACCACAGTGCTTATAGTTTACTTTATTTGTTGTTTTGTAGGTAAGCCTCTGTTATTTTCATTTTGCTTTGTATCACTCTAAAAAAAAAAGAAATGGTTGTCCAGAAACTGTTTGAGAAGTGACTGAGGTACTTGGGCATCAAGAGCTAAGGGAGAAGGATGGCAGAAGTGTCTGTCTCATCTCTTGCTCCAAGTCCCACTGTGAACCAGAGAGTGGTCAAACAGGGAGGGCTGCAGATGTGCCCCTCTTGGCAGCAATTTGGGTGCAGGTGCCTATGCTCTGGAAGCTGTGAATCTGTGCTGCCTTGGGGAGGAGCCTGGGCTCCCAGCCCTGCCTGCCTCAGCCCTCTCTGAAGGGACAGCATTATGAAGAGCTGCCTTTTGCTTGCTTTTCAAGGGATCTTCACTAGCAAAGAGACCATAAGCCTTAAACATCGGAATGAGCTAGGCAAGAGTCAGAATCTTATGAGAGGAAATTAGTAATAAGAATGTCACAGACCATCTCCTAGGTTATTTGGAGTTGTACCCTGGGTATGTCATCGTTTTCTCCTCCCTCTCACTGAATCTTTTTTTTTTTTTAATAGTAGCCTTAATGACAGTGAAATGGATCTGAGTGCACTACCTGTTAACTGCCAGCTTCCCCTTGTATGGCATCCATCTGTAAATGCAGTTGGAACAAACATCTGCTCCCAGAAATTACTTTCTGACCTATGCTGTTTTATTCAGTGTCTGCCAGGCTTCTCATGACCCTTCTCAGTAATCCCAGCAGGTCTGCAAAAAAAGTAAAGATCCTTATTCGTGTGACATTGCAACCACTTCAGCTGGCTTGTTGAAGCTCAAAAGTTATAACTGAAGGAGCAATGCAATCCTTTTCATAATAAAGAGAAAATTTTTCAGTTGTGAAGGTTATCATGTTTGCTAGACATGCATAATCCAGGTTACTTCTTCATTATAATCTGGACCCCACAAAAATGAAAATTCATGTAAAGTATTTTTTTCAGCTAAAATTTGAATTGGTGGGTAAATAACTAATCTTTAAAAGCAGAAAGTTACAGAGACTGTCACAGCCAGAGACATTAATATGTGGCCATTCCCATCTGAAAACAGAATGCTGAGTTTGGTTTTAAATATCACCTTGCACACGGAATGATGTGTAGTATTTTGCATAGGCTTGCTGACTTAAAAACTGTTTTTAGAGCTAATTGATGTTATCAGAGCTCTGCTTTTATCCCCGAATCAGTTTGGCTATAGGTTCGTGTTCTTTAGCAATTTGACCATTTTGTTTCTCTCCATTTAATTAAAACTTCTTCAATCATTCTGTTTCTTCACATACAGTTTTAAGACTCTTGATGTGTTAACATGTTTTAAATATTTGAAGTATTGAGAAAGCCAAGAATTTGTAAGTTGTCATGTTCATATAAAATTTGCATCTGTAACATCTGAAGTCTTGTGAATTTCATAGACTTATATTTATACCCATATTATGTCCCTGTGGTGTTAGGCAGAATTCAAAGGTTATGTCTTCATACTGCTTGGAAACTAGTTTTTCTTTAAAAATATTTCTTCAGTCTGTGAAAACATTGTTGCCAGGCATCTATATTAATACCTCTAGAAAAGAAGGAAATACTTTCTCATATGTGATTAAAATGTGGTAATCATTAACACAGGAAAGCCATTGAGTCCAAAAATTTAACAAGACTTCTGAAAGGTTATAGTCATCAACAATATACAGGGTTGTAATTAATATAAGTAAATAATATGGAAAAAATGCTAAGCGTAGTGTTTAAGGATCCATTTGGTCTTTAACTATCAGCTCCCAGTTGGACAGAGATTGCTTTGTCAACCTCCATAGTTTTAGCTTTTCTCTGTAAAGCATCTGGCACCAGCCACTGTGAGAGACAAAACCCTGGGACATGCACATTTGCTCTGACATGACACGACATGCTCCCTGCCTGCCTTCTGGCTGATTTAAAGCATGTAATTTCTGTATTAATTGATCACACTGCACCAGTTTTCTGTGCGTACACAATGCCCTGCTGCTCTGTACATGTAAGAAGCAAGGCACTAGGAGCTTTTATTACTAGGCTGAATCAAATGAAGGTCAAAGATGGTGCTTCAGAAACAAATACAGCAAAGTAGATACAGACACTTCCCATCTTCTTCTAGCTTTGACAACTCTTTCTCGTTCCTGTGTTTTTCAGCTGTGGCCAGGCAATGCTCTGCACTGTCCTGCAGGGTCACACACAGTTGCAGCAAAGCAGCAGGAAAACGAAGGAGAGAGAACATGCAGTGGTGCACAGGGAGCAGAGTAAAGCCTTTTTCGTATGCACCAGGGAGAAACAACATTGTCCTGCCGGCACTGCATATGTCAGATTTGCTTTTGTGTCTGAGATCCCAAATGAGCTGTGCTGACTATAGAGCTCTGCTCCAGACAGTAGGAAAGAACATCAATGCCATTGTATTTGGCACCTGTAGTAAAGATATGATGCAGTGGGTAGACATAGAAAATAAGCACTCTGCAGGTAGTCTGTCCAGAATGGGATCAAGGCACGCTTGTGACAGCACAAATAAGCTCCCTCGGAGTTTGTTAAGCTCTTTGTCTCTTTAATTTATCTGGGGAAGAAAAGAAAAAAACTAGATTTCTTGATAGCTTTCGCCAAAAAAATCAATTTAAAAATAGCTTCGTAGTCAGTATTTAAGCAGTCTGAGAAATGTAATGTGAAAGCAAAGAAAAAGCAGCATTTTCCCACAAATAAATAACAAGTAATTTTCAAATGAGAATAACTAAATGAATTCTAACTGCTGGAGGGGGTGCTGATTTTGTGCTGATTTTGAGACCGCAGTAGGATCCATGGCTCCATTCAAGGGCTTTTGCTCACCAGCAGCTTCTCTGCAAGGCGAGTGCCCCACCAGTTGGGTAACAACACAGCACTGGGGCATTGCAGCTCTTCGGGTGAGTTTGGTGTGCCAGTACGGGGGGCCTTCATTCCTGGGGTCACTGGGAGGGAAGGAAGAAGGCTGAACATAAGCGGATGTGTTACGAGTAGTGTTCGTTATGCCTTTGCTGAGCAGTGGAATTGTAAATAATTTGTTTGCCAAAACTGAAAGTTCATTGCAGACCAACCTTGTTTTGATTGGGAAGAGCCCGGGGGCTATACCATAAGAGTAAATCAAGCTTATGGCTTTGCCTGCTGGTTTGTTCATTTGGCATTAGAGAGATTATATTCTAAGTGGGTTTTAATTTCAGTGTTATAATTTTTTTTAGTCTTTTTAGGATTTACTCTGTATATATGAAGATAACTTTCATGTATGAAATAAACTTTCCATGATGGTGGCACTTTTACACATTTTTTAATGCTTGAGAAGTTCCCATAGATTGGAGCTGTACTAGGGGTTTGTCCAGATAAAAAAGAGTTGTGCTAATCTGTTTTGTGTTGGGATGCAGAAATTCATTACCTTCTTTTTTTTTTGTCCTTTCATATACTTCATTTGGGAAAAATACTACCCACAAAACATCTGTTTGGGGGTTGGTTTGTTTTTCAGACTGAAAAAAATGTGTTTCCAAATACAGTTGATTTTATAATGGTTTAATAACATTTTTGCCACTTATGTGATTATATTATTATCCCTTGTTATATTGCAGAAACTGTGGTTAGGAAAGTGTCTTACTACAAGTTCATACTGAGCAAATTGTGAGAAATGGAGAAAGTTGTATTTCATTTTAAAATGCTGATACAGCATTCATTATGTAATAGAAAAAGATGTTTCATGCAGTGTTACTTTTGAATTTCAGTTCTGTGAGACTAAGATGAGAATCAGTTACGAATTTCAAGTTCTGTTCTCCTAGCAGCACCTCAGCTCCTTTTGGCAAATCATTTAACATTTTCTGCCTCCTATCTCACTCACAATTTGGAGTGGAGATTTTATTGTATTTATTTCCCAGATGTACTTAAAGTATTTCATTCGTATGTGTAAGTGCTTTGAAAATAATTTTATTTATACATAAAAATATATCAATCTTTATTATATTATATAAGGATACACATTTGTAGGATAAAGATTGTGCTCTCCATCAGTGAACAAAATTTTGTTTGGTTTCCTTTGACAATTGAATCTGTTTGGCAGCTTGTTAGCTCATGGTTCTCTCAGTAAACAGAAATTAGTGGTTTAGTATCTTGTTAGAGAAACTAGTCATACATTCATAGCTAGAATTTTTTCCTGTCTCCTTACAGCTGTTACTGCTGTTAAGAAAACTTAGAAACGAGCTGGCTCTTCTGAATGCTCTAGTGCATCACAAGTCAGCAGCTTTCAGCCTTTTTCAAAGCATTTCTATGCTCCTCCATTTTCCAGAAGTGTGAGCTCCAGCAAAGATTATTCAAGGCTAGCTTTTCTTAGCAGCCTTGTGAAAACTTCTTAAAATAGTAGTTCAGTAGACTATCTAACTAATATCCTTCTCTTTTCTATTTTGTTACTTGTCAAAGGAGACCACAGCACATTCTGGTATGATTTTAGAGAACACACAATATTGAATAATGTGTACTGCCAGAGTTGTGTGATGGAGTTGTGACTAAGAATATCTGATTTACACAGACAGTTTAACAATTTGATGTCCCTGTATCCATCCAAACTGGATCCATTCTGGATCTTCTGGGTTCCAAACAAATAGAAAGGAAAAGTTTTTTAATTCCTCAGTGAAGCTAAGATAGCATCAACCAAGCATATTGAAACAGTAATTTGTCTGGAGAGCAATGAGGTGAAACTGTGTAGGGTTAGAAAGCATCCACATCCAAAATTACAATATAAGGTGCTTCTTTGTCATTGTCTATTTCTTGTTTGCTTCAGTCCATCACAAAATACTGTGTTTAAGCACTACAAAGAGCAAATAATTTAAATTGTTTATCCAAGCAACAAGTGACTTGAGAAAGTAGACATAGAAACTTGAACTAACAAGATTAGAGATGCTCACAGGGCAAGTTTGATACATGATGACAGTACAGTGATGGTGGTTGATGCTGTTGATAACCACCACAGTTGATCATTCTTTGGAGATAACCCTCCCAGGCTCTTCTTTCTGACACTTCCCATGATATCTACAGACCAGAAAGCTGAACTGCAGCTGTGAAGTGTATATCCTAGGTTTTATTGTTTCCTGGTCCTGAAAACTAGATCACATCTACTCAGGTGGGATTAGCAAAGCATAGATGTCTCCTCTTCCATTTTTTTTCAACTCCAGTTGTTTTGAGGTGTTTTCCAAAAATCTCATACCCTTTGGTATTATAAAGGTCATCACTGGCACTTAGTTTAAATCAAGTAATGAGACCAAGCCAGTCTGTCAATTTAACAGTTAAAAAGAATTAATTTTAAGGAGCCCTCTGCTATAATTCCTTTATGTTCTTTAGAAGCAGTTCTTCCACACACACATCATCTTTGCCTGATATGATGTTTCTTAAGAAACTTGACTTACTCAGTTATCAGTGGATCCAGTTAATTGTAACCAAAGGGCTAGTATGGCAGCAGTTAAATGTGTTTTTATTCACCATAGTTATACAAGGAGATGAAGGGTGCACAGTCCCTGAGCAGCTCAGATGAATCACCCAAGACCTCTCCCCACCATCAAATACCACAAAACCTGCTCTGTTTTCAGCAGAAACTGAGCTGCTGGCACAGCTTGGACACCTCCTTCTCACCAGGAGACCTGAGCGCTAAACAAAGCAGGAGAATTATGTACCTATGAACACCAGATACTTAAAATACTGTTGCTGAAACAGCACATGAGAAAAATGCCTTTATCCTCTGGAATTATTCTCTCAGAGGCACGTTTCCAGCACTGTCTGATATATTGGACACTTGTCAAGAATGGGAACAGCCTTGGGAGCATCTGACATCAGGATTGAGCTGAAGGGAAGGTTTTCTTCTGGCTGAGGAGGTGATTTTGTACAAGAGGCAGTGAGCAAAAATCCTCTGCCAGGGTTTCTGTCTAAACCACAAGGGGGAAAGGAAAATCAGGATGTAGGCCTTGGCCAAGGGAGCAATTACCTCTGGAAATGGATTTGAGTGGGCTGGGATGAAGGAAAGTGTTTTGGAACAAGTCACCTGGAATTCGTAGTCCTCTTTTTTTCTCTGCCCCTTTATTTCCTCCATGAATGGTTCTTTTTTGGGGGGAGTTATTCGATGAGGTTGGGTTTTGTAGCTTTCATTTTTGTGGTATTTTGTTTATCAATTAACCTATCTAAAGCAGAAAACAGTTCTGAATATGTGAAACATGGTGTGTTGTGGATTATATAAAAAATAGTACGCTCAACCATCTAACGTGCTACCTCAGAGACGTGTGTTTTTCAAGGAAAATTTAGAATATTGATTCCATTGTGCTGTTATCATGGGGACCATTTTCTTCTGCTTCAAGTGTGGTTTTATAAATTCTAAGATGAAAATTAGTTGAGAGAACTCTGCCAAGAGGACCTGCAGTCATATAAGTGAGTCATAAATGTTTTACTTAATTGGGGAAATTGCTCATTCTTTTACAGATTACATCTATTCCTAAGCATTTTATTTAATAGCTAGCACAGTGCCCACTCTGGGTCTTCGGTGCTTCCCTGCATCGCTAACAGCAACGTTTGAGTTTCAGTGGTACCACACTGACCCATTCACCAAGAACTTAGCCAACCAAGCAGTGAGCGCTTCCTTGTGTCCCCTGCTTCCTTTGGGATATGCACCCACAGGTCTCTCCAAAAGCTGTACTGGACAGATGTGGACTGTTGTATGGGTTTTGTTTTTCCCTTAGGGAGCCCAGGAGATCACTTTTGGTTTCAGACTATTTCCACTCAAGATGAGTAACTTGTCAGATCTTGGTAATCCCTCAGAGCATGTAACGGGGTACAAGTTACTTCTGCCTCACTTAAGCACATGGCAGCAAGGTCAATTAGGATTGTATAATCAATATGCAGTACTTTTGTAACTTCATCCAGATGCTGAGAGCAGAAGAGCAATATCCATGTATTTCGTTGTTGTAAATCCTTTCACAAAAATTGAACAATTGCCAAGAATGTGTAAGCATTAAAGTAAGCGGCAATTATAATAGAATAATTGATGCCAGATGGACTTCTGCACCTGATAGCAGTCAACATGCCAGTGAAAAAGAGCCATTTATTGCAAGGAATACTACAGCATATGTCGGGGTAACATCAGCATCTTTTCAAACATTATTTTGATTATTTTGAAAGCTGCTAATGTGTTGAGTTTCTTGGTGTGATTGTTCTTAGGCACTGCAACAAGATCCTTTTTTGTTAAAGATTTCCTGAGAAGGAAATATGATCTTCACTTTCCCTAACTCCTCTGGCTATAATCAGGTTTGGCAAATTTTCATTAAAACTTATAAGTAAACTGTTATTTAAACACTGACTTAAGATCATTGCTTAGCCACTTTTAGAAATCCTCGTTATTTTCAGACAATGAAAAATAGTGAGATAATATTTTCTTAAGCATTATGTAGCTATTAAGGTAAATTTCTAAAAATTATTGATGTTTCCAAAGCTGAATTTATTGGTTTGTAAAGGTTGATATTTTTGCAAGGAAGCACCAGCTTGCCTCCATTATGCATCTGCTTTTCCTGATGTGAGAGTTGGAGGTTTCTTTGCTTTTAAGAGGTGGTGAAAGTTCACTTGAGCATCAGTTCAGGCTTTGGTATGGTGTCGTTCCCCTCTGTAATATATGAAGGGTGGGTGAGATGCAGACTATATTGAGCATATTTTGTTTTGGCAGTTTCATTCTGGTGTGTTTCTTGTAATTATGACAAAAAATGCTTTTCTCTTCATTATTTTTTTTGTTATTTTCATGTGATTTTATTTACTTTCATCATTCAAAACCTGACCTACCTCTGAAGTGATAGAGCTCTGCAGAGTGGAGTTCTCTGGAACAAGCTTCCAGCTGATCCTGGAGATACTTAGTATATGCTGCCTAATTTTTCTGCACCCTTTCCAATGCACACTGAGTGCTTCTATGTGCTGTAGGACAGTTCAGTTTGAAGATGAAATGAGTGACTACTCACTGGAAGTATTTGCACAGTTGCATCCTTCAGAGTGCTGTAGTCCTACCCACCACCCTCATTGCATGGATACTCTCATAAAATTGGAGAGTGCAGGGACTTTGAGACATCCAGTAAAAAGATCTGCACACGCTTCTCCAGCCATGCAATGCAGTGAGGTGACTGTTAATCTTTCTCTCCCACTACGTGGACTGCAATTCCCTTCGTGCCAGCTTCTAGTGCATGGCCAGCACCACACATGTCAGTGGAAATAATCTGCCACTCAAAATAAAGAGCACCTAAAGGCAGGCAGGGCTGGAGACCAGGAGGGATTTCTTCAGAAAGCTCTTCCATTCAGCTTTGCGTGTGCTCAGATTGACAGAGGCACTGAATGGGAGCAAAATTCTGGTTGTTGATCTGTCTTCCAGAGCTCTAACTCACACTAGGAAACATTATTGAAACTCTGAAGCGTAGCTCGTTCATGCCATACCTCAGGATTTAAACAAATTCTGGCACGTTGACCATAATGCATGCAGGTTTATAGCTCTGTTTATAAATCTCTTGAGTTTCGTCTTGTATTGTTTCTTGCTGAGGGAGTGTGGGATGTGCAGTTCATGCCATCAGATTTTATTGAGGAGTTATCCGTAGTCATATGTATGCTGGATTCTCTTGAGAGACAACATCTGTTTTCTGCAGTATTTCAAGTTTGAAATGGCTGTGGGTTGTCATAGCTTGTTTAATTAACAAAAGGATACAATTAAATAATGGGAATTACTTGCATTTCTTGTCAAATGCAACATTACCTCCATAAGCCACAAAATAGGGATGTTTCCTCAGTAAGCTATTTGCTGATTTTTTGGCATCTTCTAATGACTTATTTTCCCTACTTTATGTAAGTACAGATTCCTCTGGTTTTCTTTCTCTATTTAGAAACCATGTTATGCCTGTAAAACAGACACATCTTGTCTTATAGGGGAAAAAGACACTAAACATGAGTTGGATATAGTCCTCAAGACCATCTGTTTTGCAAGCCATGCCATTGTGCTAACTCAGTTAAGGCAATCTGAGGTTCTATAAGGATTTTTCTTGTAGATAAATAATATATATGTATATGTATAGGTGGATGGACACACACTTAAAGGCAGGATATGTCGATGACTGATGGGCATTCGTATGATAAAAAAGGAAGCTAAGCAGCATAGTTCTTCTCGGGACCATAACAAACATGTCTAGCAGAGTCTTGGTGCTTGACACGTTTATCGTGTTTTTACATGGTGCTGTGTAACTTTTACGTAGATCCTATGGCCAACTAAAGTTACAAGTCAACACATAACTGTAATTTAAGTGAAACTCAGTCACTCTTTCAGTGACAGTGGATGTGTTCTTGGAGAGGGTATGGAACAACACTTTTGTAAGGCTTCCTAGAAAATAACTGGCATTTTCGTTCAGTCATGTAAATAAACTTCTGAAAGATCACAAATGCTTACTATAACAGTAGCTTTCAGGCATTCTTAACTAAAATTGTGGTTTATCTTCCACCAGTTGTGCATTTCCAGGAGCATAAATTATCCTCAGGATAAACTGACCCTAAGACTTGCTCCTTTTGCCTCCTAAACATAGAGTCCCATAGTAATAAAAAGGCAATGTATGTTTCACATCACCTCTCTGCATTTGATTCACTCTCATGGATGCATGGACAGTTGCACAGTTTGTAGGAAAAATGGTTTATCCCATGAGTTCCTACAAAACTAGTTCCTGTTAATTCGTAAATGATATATATTGGACAGCAACTGGATGAATTCTTTGTAAAACCTTTTTTTTTTCCTTGCATAAAGCATTCATATGAATTGCATAAAGTCTTAAGGTACAAAGTTTATGCTTTATATTTTCCTTCTCCCAGGGAAAGTGTAATAGCAGCAGTTTTGGTCAAATTAAATACTGATTATTTCAGCTATCTAAATTTAGTCTGTGGTTTTCAGTGGATAATGTGCTGTCATTTGCTGCTTCCAACCCTGTTCTTTTTTCAAAACCATGCTGTGCAATGTTTCATAGCTACCAATCCATAACCCAAATGTTGTTATATTAGAGTGGAGAGTTGTGCTGATCTCCATGCAGTATATAGAGGGTGTATGTTTTATGAGATGCCTAGCAAGCTACTGTAGGACTGTAAATTTCTGTGGGGTTTTTTCATGCTGTACATACCTGCTACTTACCAAAGTGATTTATGTTTTAGGCACATTTTCTCTTTCATTGTTCGTTCCAATTTTTTTCAAGTTTTAGAACTGAAGTAATTTTAGTATGTAGTTATCTCCTAAGTAGTTATCAAGAAAGCCTGGAGAGGTGGACGTAGTCTGCCAGCTTCTGTGCAGGTGCACTATGTGCTACAGCTGGGGGGCAGGTTAACATCTCCCCTCCATGCACAGAAATCTAGGCTCTGACTTAGGTCAGGGAAAGGGATGCCTCTGGGTCATGCCTACTGAAGTAAAGAGCAGCCTGTGTACTCACTCATTAATGCCTTCATCCAGCACTGTGGAAAATGGTGAGAGGGAAGAGGATCATTCTGAGCCACATTTTCCATGTGGAAAGCCAGTCAGCTGAAACCTCGATTCAGCCTTGCAGCTGACTGAGCCCTCTTTTCTTTCCTACCTGTTTGGTTGAAGGAAAGAAATGGAGGGCTATAGAGGGAACAATCAGTAGTAATCTCCTCAGCCAGCCAGCCATCTCCTCCTATTGACCTTGAAGTAATGAAAAAAGGATAGATTCTGCTCCACATTACCTCTGTACATCCAGATAATGAGAGCAGAGAGTAATGATCATAAATCTACATGGCTTTGCCTGTTTGGAAGTCTGGGCCATGGGGAAAATGACAGTATGTGTTTTTCTGTAATTCACATAAGTATTCTTCCAAAGTGTTTTTTCTGTGTTTGTTTTTTTGTTTTTAACTTGTACTTCATTTTATCAAGCAGTAATTTTAATTCAGATGAACCCATTCCCTTTTGTTGACTTAAATTTTCAATCTGAGAATAGTTGTGTTCCCTGAACCAGCAATAAACTGATTTGATATTCACATTTTATACATGTAATAGCTTGCCGTTAGTTAATACAGAGAACTTACACTGGTGTAGAACTAGGCCTGTGAAAGAAAAAAGAAATCCAAAATATGTATGTAGGGCTTTTGTTCTTAATATTTCTTTTTTTAAAATGGGGAAAAACTCCCGTAAAGTATCTATATTAGGAAAAAAAAAAAAAGAAAGAAAGAAAAGAAGAACCTGGAATTTGGGAGTTTACTTTCAGTTGTCAAACTGCCATACACAGAGTAACCAGAAAGTTGTCTTTGGCAATTTGTTCCTTCCCCTCCCAGTGAGATGTAATTCATTAAGGCAGTTCCTTGTCAAGCATTAACTCAGAAACCAGAAGGAATCTGAGACAGAAAGTAATTCAGTAACCCTAATAATGTAGTAGTCCACCTAGTGTGGCCAATGAATAAAGAATAGTAGCAAGGTGGTTTAGTACTTAGCTAAAATGCTAAGGCAATGTCAGCCAATAAATGATGTCATGCAATCAGAGGCAGGGTTTGGTCAATGTAAACTGACAGTTTTTTCTTTTAATCCTACTACACACAATAACAAAACATCAGGAAGGACTATATTTAAAAAACAGAGGAAATGTAGTGAGTCCACTAGAAGAGCTTGTTGCATTGTTTTTTCTCAGAACTAGATCTCAAGTGAGATGATGGCTGGACCAGTACTGAGCTCCCCGAGGCTCCTTTCCCCCTTCTCAACATGAGATTAACCTCTGAAATGGTAGTAGAGCTCTCTGGAGTTAATGGGACTGTGGTGCTGAGATATTACAGTTTGCTTGTATTTCCACGTAGAGACATTACGTGAGTGTTTGGAGTGAAGCTGAAGCATAAGGCAGACGTTAACCCCATCTCTGAATACGCAGCAGATCAGGTTAGCATAAAGAAATGCAGTCTGATCCAGAGCAAGGGGGGCCTTTAAGTCTGGCACTCTGGAGGAGCTAGGATGGTGGTCATGTGTTTTTCCTCTTTTGAGGCCAATTAGCCTGTTAGAGCTTGCCTTTGGCCAGAGAAAAGATGTAGCTGAGCTGTGCTTCTTAGGGATTTAGGAAGGATGGAGGGAGGAATTTGCCC
Source organism: Neopelma chrysocephalum (assembly GCF_003984885.1). NCBI lineage: Eukaryota > Metazoa > Chordata > Aves > Passeriformes > Pipridae > Neopelma > Neopelma chrysocephalum. The sequence continues at coordinate 16,201,703 of NW_020897691.1, forward strand.
AGCCCTGAGCTCTCTGCTGGAAAGGTGGAGGTGATGGCTGGCCGCAGCGTACTGTGGCTGCTCCCCTGCAGCCAGTGGCCTGGTGGTGATCTGGTCATGCAACAAACAGATTCAATTTATCAGCCAACCAACCCTGCCCACAAAAACATGTATTTACATCAGTTCAGTGTGTTGAATAAGGCTGGCTGCAGTAAGAGGGGGAATCATCCCAGAGGTTCACAGGGTGAAACTGTCCCCTTTCAGCAATGTGCTTCAGCTCACATCGTGAAAACATACCCTAATCTGACTCTTTCTGTAGGTTATTAAGTTTGGAGTGTTTCTGGTACTCAAGCCAGTGTAATATTTTTCTTTCTATACAGCCATGTTTGAAGGTTACATCCTGTGGTCAGGTTAACCACCAATTTTAATGAGCTCTGCTGACATGACCTGGCTAAAAGTTTGTTCCTCAAAATCTAGCATCTCTTAAATAAGTTTAAATGCTTAAAGACTCTTAGCCAACAAACGGTCGAGCTAAGTTGAACTCCAGGTTTGTTTCCAGAGATTGTAAGGTCTTTCATCAATTTAGGTATTACTACAGGACCTAATATAGCAGGGCCATTCTCCACTTGTGAGCTTAAGATGTCGAAAAGATTTAAGGAGCCATTTTTAGAGTACCTTGAATTAGTGGAAATACAGTGAGATATTCACAGCTTCTAATTGTCATTTTAGGAAGACTAAGAGTTTGAATCCAAAGTGATCCAGGTTGATCCAAACCAGTCCTGCCTTAAAACTGCCCCACAGTCACAACCTTTACCCTATGCCAGTGCTGGCACTGGTGACAGGCAAGCCCTTCCTGGCTCAAGGTGCTGAAACTGGAGGAGGAGAAGAAGCAGATCAAAACTCAGCACTATTCTGCCAAACCTGCTTTCCAGACATCTCCTTTGCAAGGGAGAAGTGGGGAGTCCTGAGGCAGGGAGTTGAGAAGCTGGGGTACCTCTGATTTAAAGTGGCTTAAACTGTTGTGGACCAGCACCTCAAGGTTTCCATGTCACCCTCGTGTCTTTAAATGCTGCTGAAATGCCAATTTCATATAATAGTTATAAGTAGCGTGAGCAGAGCTGTAGTTATCCGTGTAATTTAAGTCCCTGAAACTATTCACATGTTTAAAAGTATGCAGATGCTGGTGTCTTATGCTAGATCAGGATCTTAATTAGGCATAGTTTGAGATAATTGGGTTGCTTTCGCTTCATATCTCAACCTTCTAATTCTAACTACTAAATTAGGATTCAACTGTAATCCCTGTATGTTTAGTTGAACTATTTCAATTTGTTCCTTACATTAGGTAAGTGTTGCAATTAATTCTGCTTCTCTGTTCTGGTTTTCTGTGGGAGAGGTCTGAGTTCAACAAATTTGTATCACCGGGTAAATTCAGACAATTATGTCCTTGCCCTTTGCTGTGTGATTTTTTTTCAGGAGATATAAATGGACAAATGTTCTGGATAAATATTTTGAAGAACAAGTAAGTCCCAGGGTTTTCATTCTGTTACGGAGTTTATTGTCAGGTTGCTATTCTAGCCTGTATTTTGTGGCTTTTGTTTTCTCTTTCCTGTCTTTTGGAAGCTCATACTTAAAAATTAATCAGAAAAATACCAAGTTTGACATTTTTAACAAAAACAAAAAATGTGGTAATGATCACATCTGCAGACGAGTCCATGTTGAACAATCCAGCCTTTCTCTCTTAATCTAAGATTTACATGGGTGGAGTGATTATCTGCTTACAGGTGCACTAGTATAACTTAATTTCATTGTTTCCACAGATGAGCACCATGCCAGGACTTCCTACAAGGCCAAGTTTCTATGACATCGACCTTGACCCCATCACAGAGCAAGTGGAAGGATTGTTTTGAGAGTGAGGTCCAAATTCAGGTCAGTCAACAGCCTCTATTTTCCTGTTTCGGCTTGGGGGAAGATGTTTGTTTCTAGCATGGATACGGAAGAGGTTGTCAGGAGTTTACCTAGGCCCTAGTTTCAGTAAGGACTTCACGCACTTTGGGGGGATTTGAGAAAATGTGCACTTTATCACATGGGTTTCTCATTTGCTGAATGGTGTCTGACACTTTGCTGGTGTACTCTAATGGTGCCTTTTGAATTTTGTGGCACTGTCAGTTTGGCTTGAGGAGAAGCCAGCTCTGCAACTGTACTACTCTTGGCTATGGAAAACACCAGTCTGAAAAAACCATGTCATCTTAGCTCAAAAGAAATAATCTTTGATACTACACTTGTGTGGCAGTGTGTGTCTGTCATTATGTAGATACACAGGGAGATGTTCAGCTTGTTCATAGCTCTGCTTTGTTTTTCGTGTTTTGTTTTTGTAACTGCTGTCATCCCTCTCAAATGGTAATAAGCATTCCAGGAACACAGAGCTGTCCTCTTAGCCTGTTTTTCATGCTGGATTCGCTCCCTTTTCCTCGAAGGTTGCACTTACCCTCCCACCTCCTCCCCTTTTTTAAGTACTTAATCTTCTTGGTGTCCTTCTTTAATTTTGTGTAGCACATGTTCCTCACTTAAAAATCCAAGATGTTATGAAAATATTTCATGCTACTCCATTTTAACCTTGTAACATAAGTGGACTAAGAGAGAATGTAACCCCGACTGAAACAAACCATGTGTGCCTGTGATGGGATTCTGTCCTTTCACCACTTAACTCTCTCCTCTCCCCCAATAAATTGATCTGGAAAGCAAAACAGTTTCTTTTAGACTGAACAACAATATTACTATGAGCTAATAGGACAGTGATGGGACCCACATCAGCCACAGCCTTGAGGTGGATGTACCCGGGTGCTTCAGCCCTGCTCTAGCAAACCTTTACTCTGGTTTGAGAGGACCGGCTTTTGTTTCGGTGTTGGTATGGATTGTTCAGAGGAGGGGAGAGGTTTGCACAACCCAACCAGACCAAGTTAACTGTTCACTTGCCCATAATTGAATGTCACAATATTTACATAACATCTGGTGAGAGCAGATTCTGCCAGTTTGTGTGTGCCAATCAAGATAAGTAAAAAGCAGTTAGCTTGAAAGTTAACCTGCATGCACAGGTAATTACTACTCTATGTGCAAACCCATCACTGACTATTCTGTTTCTGGGTAGTGTTATGCATACTATTTCTTGGCATATATCCCATTCTTGTTACTGATACGTGTTATATGTCTGGCAGCTTGATGCATACATATTGATTCATCATGTGTCAGTCATGTAATTACTTCTGACTCATTTGAAATGACTGTAGAATCCTAATGTAAAATCTATATGCAGATTCACACAGCCTGCTTAATTGGGTGTTTACTGACTAGTCTTACACAAATCCATCCAAACCATGGATTGGTGAGTTTTGAAGAACAACAGTAATTAAGCAGACAAAATACTCCATTCCAACTGTGAAGACCTTTCATTGGAAGTTGTGCATGAAATGAAAATGTTAAATTTGACTTTTAGTTAGTGATGGTGTTTTGTCAGATGTAAAAAGAAATGCTATCGAAATCACAAAACATAATAGTGAGGTAGGAAATAGCATACATATCCCACTGTTAATAAATTATTTTAATTTCATTATAGAGGTATTGTTGACATCAGACAGATGAATGATTCAGTAAGTTTAAGCCTTTTAAAGAAAAAACCAGCTTGATCATATATATTTTTTATCAGTATAGGCACATACTCATGTGTGTTCCTACCTTTAACATTCTACATAAACACCCTGAGAGTATTTTAATACCTAATGAGCTCCACACAAAGTAGTCAAGTGTTCATGAGCTCTAAAATTCATCTGGTTCATGTGCTAGATTTGTACATTTCTAATTCTGGATGAAGAAAGAAACAATATTCCTATGGAGTCTTTATATCCAACTTTCTGCAGAGAAGTTTGGTGCATGTGTGAAAAGAAATAATAATACTAAAGTGAACCCACACTGTAGCTGATACCACACTACCAGGTCTTTGTGTCTTTGTTTCTATGATGGGAGATCGAGGGATTTTGTTTTCACTTAATTTGAATTCTTTTCATAGTGATATAGAGTACAACGTAATATGATATTGTGCCAACTCATTAGGACTGATTCAAATCTTTAAGACGTTGTAATTGAAAAATATTTAGAGATTTGCAGAAGAGCTGCAGATGTTTCATTATAAACATGCCTGCAGAGCTGAGAACAGTTGCTTTAGTGAGCAGTTTATATCCTCCTCTGCAATGCATATTGTCATCAGACTTGTAAAAGAGATACAGGCAAAAGTTCCTGCTTCTCAGGATGTTGTGTGAGGCTCTGACTGAGCTGAAACATTGGTTGTCTTTAATCTCTCTGATTTTTTCTCTACCACTTCACTGCATTAATGGAGCAGATGACAGTTCTCACAAAAATTTGCAGAACACCAGTCATTAGAATAGGTGCTAAAAAAGTCATAGAACTTTATCATAAAAGTCAACTCTGTTTTTCTCTGTTGACAAATAGCCAATACATGGACACACAGTATTGCAGTCTCTCTGTAGGAACAACATGATCTATCAAAGAATGAAACGTTAATATCTAGAAATGAACCCAAAGGGATCTGGCTAGTTCTTCATCGCTGGCCTCTGTCCTGTTTAAATTATACTTCTCAGCTCATACACTAAGGAACTTGAATTTGTTTCCTTAAGAGCTGTCTGTAGAGAGCACCAGTCAGAATAAGACTTACATGGAGACAAGTCTGCCAATAGGAAGAAATATAAAAAAAAAACCAAACAAAAAACCAAAAAAAAGTATTAATTGCACAGCAAGGGGAATTAATGAACCTGACTCACTCTGCACAAGTAAAGTCTGTTAAGGACCCTTGTGAGCTCTAAGGATCCCTTGATTTAATCAGTGGCGATAGATGCCTGCTCTTACTAGGCCAGTTTGGCTTTGAGTATTTGGGTTGATGGGGGAGTCGGAGGTGGGCTGTTGTTCTCCTTTGTTGGTTTTGACTTAGTAAGACCGCCACTGTCCACAGTGACAGATATATTCTTGCACTCTTCTCCTCTTCAAAAATGGCAGAGCATCAGAATTATTTTAATACACATCATGGATACTTTGTAAGAGGAATCCCAGAGCTTTACCTGTGGGCATCTTCATGGCCATAAAGAAGTCCATGAGAGTAGGACACCAAAACTGATATTCTAAAATTGCAAACTATTTGTTAGATGTTTTCATCTTATCTTATTCAGAAATGGATAGAAAGTGTTTGAAGACCTTTCCTTTACATCCACAAAACTGGATTCTATGAAACAAAACCAATGACTTCTTTTAGTCTCATTCCCCAGTACTGAGTTTCAGCAATTGCTACAGTCTGAAGTCCGTATCATACTGAAATATGAGTACAGATTTTTGTTTCTCACCTAGCAGGGTTACACAGATAATAAATAGGAGGTGCATGTGGCATAACTAACCATTTTTGTTTATTATGGTTAAGGGAAAAATATTCAATTTCACTGAACCACTGCTTTTAGATTGTGATGCTTCTATTTTTTTTTTTTTTACTTTAAAGAAAGCAAAGATGTCTTGTCTCAGTGTATAAATTCTTTATCTTTCTCATTTCAGAAGCCTGAAAATTAAGAACTGCAACTTTCCTGTTTCCTGCAAGTAGGAGACAAAAGTGAATCTGAAATATTCCTGTTATGTGTCTCTGGCGGAATGTCAAGATAGACCAAAGAGCAAAAGTTTACTCTTTCTTCAAACTAGTTTTTATGATGAAATATAGCTTTAGGGTTAAAAAAAAAAAAATCACAAAAAAAGACCAGCAAGCTTAAGTTTTACTCGCTGTCATGCAGGAAACTCTCTACTGGGGTTTATGCTTGTTTAGGGATAAAATGACATTGAAAATGAGCAGTTTTTCAACTTGGAGTTTTCCTCTTTTCTCAGAAGAGTTTACAGAAGTATTTCCTTTATCTTGGCTATCTAAAAACTTGTGTAAACCTGATTATGCTGTACGCTTTTGCTCCTGGCATTCAGGAGTTGAAGCTACACACAGATTAACTGCACATTTTTGAGTTATCATCAAACGTTGCTCTGGATGCATTTGGGCAGCAGCCAAGCTTCAAGCAAGGAAGATATTAAACAGAGAAAGAACAGAGAATGTATTTTGTAAAAGTTTTTTAATATATAATTTGTTTCCCTGTTGGGCAAAGATCTTTTGAAACACTTAAGCCATAGCTGTCTTGTATCCATAGGTCTGTCTTTATCCAAAGCATGTGTTACAGGCTGTCCAGCTGATTATGTGGTTGTTGTGGTGACGCTGATTGTTCAGAGGGGGCACCACTCCTTCTGAAGCACTGTTTTGCTCCCGTTCATGGCTAATGAAGCCTCCTGCTGTGCTGGCTCCCGACTAGAGTTTTTCCCTAACAGTACACAACGCCCAGTAACAACAGAGGAACGTCCATCAAGCAGGGATGCGACAGGGCACAGCTTTGTTGCAGGTTTTAACCACCATACTTGCAAAACTGGAGGGTATTTTTATTTGGAGGGGGTATTGAAACAAGCTGAATTGTAAACTGTGTTCTTAAATTTACCTCAGTAACTTACCTTTCCTGGTTTTTCCTAAACCTGCAGCAAAACAAGCCTTAGGCATAGGATACTGCATTTAGCTTTCCAAGCTGCTACTCCTCAGGAGACTCTCACTCACTGACTGTTGGTTCCTTCAATAACAAAAAATGCAGCAGAACAATAGGGTGAATCGAGACAATAGGCCATTGTTTTTTTAGGTAAAAAGCAGTGAAATAATGATGAGAGAGTTTATTTTCCTGATGACGCTTTCCATCCTGTCGCTTTGCTCTGCTTACGCACATCTGCATGTTATGGGCTTTTGCAGTGTAGTTTTGGTTCCCTTCTGCAGAGCCACATTTGGAGACTTAATTATCTCAGGAACTCTGTAGTAATTGAGGGGTTTGTTTTGGTTTTTAAAATCATGCTTCGTTATTTATAAACTCAAGACTATAATTACAGACAGTAGAGCAAACTGGGGACAATTAATTATCTGTGCCTTCCCTGGAGTAGCACGGAAATGTCTGTTGACTGCATTTTAGTGCTATTCATAGCGTGGACCTCCAACACCACGGGGATTGCTGTGAAGATAAATGTAAAAACTAGAGCAATTTGATATTTTATCCTTATTAGACGATAGAGCTCATAATGGCCTAGTCTGTGGATGCTTTAATTACACTGGGACTACATGACAAACATGATAAGTAGAAAGTAAGATTCAGGTGTGGTTCTCACAGCTGCTGGGAAGAGAGATTTCTGATGTAGTCTATTAAACTGTGCAACAAAATACAACCATGCTCTACATAGCAGCATTGTAAATTAGTCTTGCACACACTGAGCTATCTAGCCAAGAAATAGCCAAAGAGTTTTGGAAGAAAATACGTGTGGTTTCTGGACACAGTTTTCCTAGTAGCATCCTTACAAGAAAAAGAAATAAGGTTTTCCCTCCATCTTGTCCAGAGGAATTCAGAAAACCATAATTGTGGCTTACTAGGGGTCACTGTGGTTCCCCTGCAGGTGCACTGGAATTGTCCCCATTCAGTGTGGGATACTAAATGTGGCACTAGCTGACTGCCTTGTGAAGCTTCCATATGGATGTGGATGTCTAAGCAAAAAGTTTTATAAGTCACCTCAAACTGCTGCTTGATACCTTCTATAGTGTCATCTCCATATTATCCCTTCAGGCCACGCACACTGAGATTGTTTATCTGACCCATCAGTCTCTCCCTAAAACACCATTCCAGCTCATTTAGTTGAGAGTTGACAAACATCCTGTACTTCTTCTACTATCATGTGCATAGGATTTGTTATTTTGTTTAGATAGCTTCAGTAATTCAAGAAAGGTGAAATGGCCCTCTCTTCTTTTATCATAGCTTTTCCCCTACCCCATCTAGTTAACTAGCTGCAAAAATCTCTCAAGCTGTTGTATTTTTGGTCCTCTGTCATGATGCAAAGCGCTGAGCTAAAGTGTTTTAAGCATCATGTGGTTGTTTATTATCAGAAGATCTGGTTTTTGTTGTGGCTCAATACTTTGCTACTGCTGAATTACTTCTGTAATGACATTGAAATACTTCAGACTACATGCAACTGGTTTCATTCATTTGTATTCTAAAATTCAAAATCCCAGAATTTCAGTTGCCATAAACATGAAAATAAAGTCTATGTGTGTACTAATGTTTAATTCGCACACGTGGTGTCTGTCTGAAGTCTGAATTAATTAATAAAATACATCCATTATTTAATATTGTTCTCTGTCTCTCTGATCTTGTCTATTTAAATACCAAATTTTTATTTTATTTTTTTTTATAATTCCTTATAAGCCATAGACCTCTGGCACTGTGGTCAAGTGCCAGATGTGAGCAAGGCATGGCACTCTTACCTGGCTTCCCAGAACCTAGGAAAGTGTTTGGTCCCTGGCTGTTGCCACAAAGGGCCACGCACTGGAGGGTTGTCCACATGTCCACAGGATCTTCTCCGTCAGTACAATCCTTTTGAACTTGGTTTGTGCTTGGGGAAGGACACACTAGGCTAACATCCTGTCCTGGTCCCAAAATATCTTGCTGTTACCTTTGGTCCTTGACGCGAAAGGCTGTATCAGATGCAAGGGTCAGTTGGCCACTTTTCACTTCTCAGTTGGCAGCTGGATTTGTGTGAAGCAATGTCAGCTAGAAGAGCACATATCTGTGGGCTTCTCAAGGTGAGATTTAAACATGAGTGATGCAAAAGCTTCAGGAACTATGGGTGTTAAATCAGCTGGACCACAACGCAGCAGAAAGCATGCCGGGAGCAGGAACTAATAAATGGGGAAGGTGGGGGAAGAAATCGAGCATTGCAGGCACATACTGGCCAGTGCTTCTGTTTTCTAAACAGCTAAATGAAATGAAGTCTCAACCATATGACTTGTATTAGTACTGGTTTTGTAGCGTGCTTCTCATGGCTAGATTTCCAAACAGCTTTTCAGCTTCTCTACAACATCTCAGCCAGGACCCTACCCATACGGAACGGGTCTCAAGCACTAGGTTTGCTCTTCAGTGTTCCCTGGGTCTGCCCTGCTGATGGCCAACCAACCAGCTAGGGTGAGCACAGGAGGCATATGCAAACTCTCCCCTCCACTGAATTATTGGGGTGGTGAGGGAGGGTAACAAGTTTTACCCCTTTAAACACTTGGTTTTTCATAGAATATTCTTTTGAGAAAATATTTCTGAGAAAAATTTTAGGGCCGAGGTAGGACCCTCTGCTTGGGGGGTTGGAATGGAAACACTGAAAACCCCTTCAAGCATTTGTCCTGAGAACAGGACTGCTGTGCTATACATGTTACCATACAATGTGAGTTTAAGGCCAGAGTGTTTATGTAAAGTAAGCTAAATTCAAATATTTTCACAAGTGTGGTCATAATAATAGTTCCCTGCTCCATGCAGTTGAGTGTAATATATTACGTATATGCAAGCATGAGCGAGAATGTATTTCTGCATGCAGTTCTTACGTAAAATCTTCAATATCTGCTTCCTCGGTAAACTCTTTAACTTAGACCTTTTGAGTAATGAGTGGGAAGAGCTAGACAGCTACATTCCATCATAGGCTCAAACGGGCAAGACCCTGACAAACCTTTTTAAGTCAGTCCTGCATTGGGTAATCTCCAGGTCCCTTCCAAGATAAACTGTTCTGTGCACGCATGAACTGTGGTGCTAGTAGAAAAAGCTGGGACTGAGGAAACACAAAGCTGAAATATACACATGCACACACACTATAGACACCTTAAGAACTTAACTTTGCAGAGTACTAATAAAAAAAGAGGATGTATCAAATACAAGTCATGCCCACTTTTATGCAATACACTAAATCAAGGTTTATGTTATGACATTTTAAAAGCTAAATTGTTTCCCACTGGGCAATTTCATTGCAACTCATTTACCATCAACATCTGGTCAAAGTTAGATTCCTAATGCCAAAGAAGACTTTCAGCTTTTCAGAACACAGCCTGTTAGTTGCCCGTATAATGTAGCCCCTACATGTTCTTATCACATGCACAGTTTATATTAACTCTCCAGAAAAATATAATTATGGCTGTATTTGTACAAAGCATGTATTATATACATGATATTTATATGTATATGTATATATATATATATGTATATATATACACACATATACACACCCCACTCTGTGAATTCAAGGATATTTCCTTCCATTTTCATTTTTGAGGGAAAGCTCAAGGGGAAACCTGAGAGCGAAAAATGCCTGACTTGCAGCAGCAGACCAGCTCATACACAGCTTTCAGTCAGACAGAATCTCTGCAAGGAGACAACCTCCCCGTATTTGCTGGCCCCGTGCTTGGGTGCTACACATATTCCCACACAGCTCAAGCTCATCTGGATCACTTTGGTGTCTCCATTGCAGTCAGAAAGAGTTATATTTGCCAACCTGTTTTTTTCTCAAGTCTTAGAGGTAAGTGAACTCTCCCTGAAGAAGGTTTTTGGGGAGAGCAAAAAAATGAACATCTAACTCCAATCTGCTCTTTATGATGTTAGCCTAAGGTATCCGTTTAATGAACTGAGCCCTTCACATCATTGCCATACAGTTGTTGATTTCTCTCCTATGTTTAGGAAGTTCAACCACTGTCATTCAGTGACAGACATTAGTGCCTGGCAAAAGCTTGTTCATCCAGGATGAAACCTGTATCTAATTCTGCTTCTTGAACTACTGAAAATCAGACAGCCTTTAGATTCCAGTTTGTTAGTAATAACCAAATATGCAAGTTATTTAATTCTTAATAGTAAGCGGAAAAAGAAAAATAATAAGAAAAACTATGAAGATGGTAAATGAAGAAACAAAGAACAGGAGTCAATTTGGCTCTTTTGGGACAGAATTGCCTGAAAGCAATTGTAAATCATGACGAGTCTGAGAAGCAATTTCACTAAATCTCACTTTAAAAAATTCCTTTAAATTGAGCAGTATATAACTTACCACCAACAATTTTGAAGGCAGCTATGTATAACACCAAAAAAAAGTACATTTAACTGCAAATTGCTACTGAAAAGGGAACTTTTAATATTAATTTGGTTTTACAGAGACACACTAAAACAGCACAATGTAATGAAATGTTACTAAGAAACAGTAAATAGATGAGCAGCAAGTGAAAGATGTCATCAATTTTAAAAAGTATAAAATATCTTCTGAGAGAACAATACACTTGGAAAGTTAAGGCTACTGGAGCAGACCCAAAGCCAATTCATAGCCAGCGAGCTGTTTCCCATCACTTCTTCACAGTGTAGACTACCAGATCCTCAGGGACAGGAGGAAGATCTTAGGTTGAGCTTTTACCTGGCATCACCTATAGCAACTGCAGGAAATCAGCAGGGTGGCAGCAATTGCCCCGGAGCCCCGAGATGGGGAGGGCACCTGGCTCAGATTCCTATATTTACTGAGTCCTCCTCATAGGTGCCTCTTCTGCGGTGGGTCACTGCTACAGATAACCTCACCTTCTGCTAAATTTGGACATCTCTATCCCAAGACTGCATTTACTCAGCAACAAACAAACCACACACTAGCTTGGAAGCAGAAATGGAAGAGTTATACCCAGTATGATTTAAACACGTCTGGGAGCTGTATAGACAACCTGCAATTATCAAACCAACAGCATCATCATCCAACACTGTGCTGAGGGAAGAAGAAATTGTGTGCAAAAAAGATACCTTAAAACACTACTTTTCTGCTGGTATTCCAGTTTTGTCTCTTTAAGCTTCAACAATAACACAAAAAAGCCCCAAAATCTCAATCTCTCCCAATGAGAGGATCCCATCAAATATATTTATCTGCAAATGGATTTTTACCCCAAACATCTCTAATGCTCAGGTTTTTCCACTGTTTGAAAATGAGTGGTAGGAACAAACTGACAGGAGAATACACCGTCTAATTCTGTATAAGGGATGATGAAGTGAAACCTAAGAGCCATATCCAAACATCTGTAGATACAAGTCTGGATGCACAAGAGCAATTAGGCTTGCATACTCAGGAAAACATGTTTGGGGAAGACCTTTTCTGTTCATAAATCCTGCAGCCCTTCCAGCTGCAGGGGGGAGATAGATGGCTGGAAGGGCCATACCTTACCTAGTGCAACTGAAATGAAAATGATCCAAGTAGCCATTTACTCATCTGCATAAACTTGAATCTTAAATTTAGCAGTGTTTCACCTTTTGACCTTGAATTTCACATTGCCTTAACCAGCTTGACTTGAGCCTGAACACCTACAGAAGTGTTTACAGCCATTCACTGCAGCAGAATTGAAGAAAACCTTGAAATTGAAGAAAATCTTGAAACTAATGTCTGGGGACCATTCAGACACAATCAACACTGGAACCAGTTTGACTCACTGCATACATCTGCCACCATGCCACTAAGCCCCAGAGCTGGCTAGAGCACCCCACAGCATCCCACACTACAAACAGGGCAAATCCTGCTCCCCATAGCCCACCACCAAGTGAAGACACACGTGCTTAGGATGTGGAAAGAGGTACATGACATTTTTTTTAAAAAAGCAAACCTCTCCCAAAATTTATAAACTTAAATGTTGGACTCAAAAATTCAAGCACACTTTTTAAATTCTACATGTTTTGTTTAAATGCCAGAGCCCAGCAGGCAAATAGATTTTTTTTTTTTAATTTTTCAATAGAGATGAGGACTCCAATATAAAATCAGCAGGTTATAAGTTTAAAGTTATTCTAATAAAAATATTTTAGATTTTAAATATTCAACTAAATCATCCATTCAGATCTGGTACAGATACTGCCCCTAACCATGATGTTTACACAGAGCCGCTCAGGGTGGAAAAGACCTCTGGAGGTACCCAGGTCCCACCACATGCTTAAAGTTCTATTTGTTAGTAAACAAAATTTCTTCAAGTAAATTTGTGTTTTCATATACAGATTTAGGAATTAGATCGCACATTGTAGGGTTGCTTACCTGCTGTAAATTGGAGGTCTTGCTCATTCATTCAACATGCTGGAAAGCCAAAGGCTTGCTGCAAAGATATGATGGCTAGAATCAACACGAGGAAACAGTCCAGCCGCTCCCCTGGACCACAGAAGCATGACAGCTATTTCCCTACCACCACTCGAAGGGGCCACATTAAGACCACTAACCTGCTCATTCATTTGAATGGGTTGTCATAGTCCAAATGACATCCTACAGACTTTCAGAGCACTGACCTAGTCTCTTATTTCAAAGCACAAAAGGGGAAAAACAAGAACAACAAAGCCTAAACACCCAAAGGAAACAGCTCTCAGTCAACTCCCCCAGCTCTCAGGTGTTTTAGGTTTCTCTACAACAACAAAGGTGTGGCAGCTGCAGGTGTGCCTACCCCCACATCAGTCCTCACCTGTGAGTTTTGGTCTCCCAGTCATTTGTTGGAATCCCTCCATCGGCAAGGAAGATAGGAGGTGTAGCCAGTGTGGCTGAATCCTTCCTGAATCTGCCCTCTGTGCCAGCCATCCTGGCACCAGCTGGCATCGACTGGCACTATGATGCTGTGAGTCGCAGCACCACACGCACCTGGACTTACCCTGAGGCAAATCATCCCTCAGCCCAGCCTGGGCAGAGCTGCCATCTGTGTCTCTGGGGAAACGGCTCAGTGTACCTGAGGAGATGGATGGTCTCGGAACCCTGAATGGCATGGGGAATGGGTATCAGGACTTAGAAATCAGCATCCAACCACTAAATGTCTGGCATACATAGGTGTTTGCAAAGGTACTTCCACAGCAGGACTCACGCAGCACCTGGCTGGTTTGCAAACACAGTGTGCTGCTATTTCAGTACCACTTGTAGCCTGTTCAATAAACCAGCGGTGCTCTGTCACCAGATCATGGTAAGCTTTCCTCAAGGCTCTCAAACTCAGGGAAAGGAGCAAGGAAGGGGGAAGAAAACTGCAATTTACTCGCAGTAGTGTGCTTTTCCTCTGAAATCATTATCCCTCTGCAAACTCCCTTGGCGTTGGGAAAGTATCTGTGTTTAATCCCTAGTCTTGTTCAAAATGCAAAGTACCTCGCCTTGAGACTGATAATTTAATCTCCTTTAGATAACTACTACCAACTAGACTAAAAGCTAACAAAGGTCAAATCACTGGTTATTCAAAGCAGGATTTCCCCCAGTTTACAAAAAAACTTCTACTTGATCTTTGACTTGTCAGCTGCAGCATGTGGTTGCTTTTGCCACTGGTAGTCACTGCACGTGTGCATCTATCACACACACGTGGACACACATACACATTTCACATATGTAAATGTGAACTGGAAATGGCCAACTCACTCAAACCAATAGATGATACTACAGATTGCCTCCAAAATAATGTTCAGTAAAATTTAAATCCCTCCATGGCACTTTGTATACATTTGCATATATTAAATTATCCCAAGGCTTACTAAGTAGTGAAAGGAGCTTCTTAGCTTTATTTTTGTTCTTTCCCAAGAAAATGGATTTTATGTGACTGTGGTATTTTTACATGTTTGTCCATCTCCTGATATTGAATCAGTCCCCAAGCAGTAAAATGACAGACAAGTAAATTACTATAGATTTCATGAAAGCAGGGAGACAGTGGGAGACAAAGGAGTGAAATGGAGACAGAGGAGAGAGACAAGATCCTTTCCATGGTGATATAGATATTTATAAGGAACAAACTTTCCAATTTAACTTCTCACCAGACTACAGTTTCATTACATGTAGTATTTTAACTATCTCATAATTCTGCTTGTAATTCAATTGTTTTATTTTAGAATCAAGAATCATACTGACTTAAGTTTGTAAATCTGTTGCAAGACAATATAATGTTCATAAAATCCTAAATTGCTACAACCCCACACGTGAGGGCCTTACTCAGCACTGAAAATGGATACGTGAACAGGAGATAAACCAGTTGGTCCTTATTGCATCTTACCAGGAGAAAATCCTCAAAACAGGGCAAACTGACTTCACTTATTATTTTTCAACCTGTACAGACTGAGAGACTGCAAAAATTGAGTTCAGGGGAGAAACTTAAGCTCAGGACCTCAATGCTGCTCAGATACATCCCATCCAGTTTATTTTTGAGAAACTGGATGCAATAGCAGGTACAGTTCTCCATTAAGGTTTAAAAAACATAAAGAAAATATCTCAGTTTCCAGCCATTCATTGCCCATACTGGCAGGAGAAATTTAGGACTTCTATTGTAAGTCCTTGGAGAGACACTAAGAACCTATGGTTTCATGGAACAATAAGAGAAATTAATCTTGGCATCATTTTTCAAATTATTGTTTTCCCTAACCCTAGAAGGAACCTGCCAAAACCCAGCCACCGAGATATGACTCTCTCACCTTTCCAGAGCTGCAGCCCCCCTGCGCTATCCCCCAGGGCTCATTCCTCTCGCATGTCCTGGCAACAGGACCTCCCTGTGACCCTATAGTTTCTTCTTCCCCCCAGAAGCACATGGCTGGTGGGACAGCTCCACAGGAGCTGATGGGCAGACCCAGCCTCTCACTCCTGGTCACTCCTGTTTGTGGCCAGGATGAGACATCCACAGCATTTCAGTGGTGCAAGGCAGCTACAGCGGGGAAGGAGTAAAATCAAAGGGGTAACTCGCACACTGAATGTATCACTGCCAATGTATTGGAGTAAATACCAAATAAATCACCCCTTGTTCTCTCCAAGGAAAAGAGATTAATAATTACATTTCTTTTCTTGGCATATAAGAGAAGATCCATCCATGCTTATCTGCTCTGTGGTGCCTGGGAAAGCAAAGCTGATATTATTGCTCTCCAATCTCTCTAACACCCCAGCCATGCCCCATGCATTTCTTGTGTACATAAAGCAACCAGGCAGCTCCAAGGGCACATATCGCTGCATGACCCATGGATCCCTCTTTCTGGGGAGGGAGGACTTCGGCCCGATGCAAGAAGAAAGCACTTCTGTTGTGTTAGAGAATAATTTATAAACATCATTTCAGCCTGAACATTTTAATCATGGAAATGTGTGTAATTAGAAATCTTTTACCCGTGATCAATTCATGGATATTATTGGGGCGTAATGCAATAGTTTCTTAGAGCTCTGGGTAAATGCTGCCTGGCGGTTCAAGAACTGCAGTGGAGAGAAACACTTTGGTTGCCTCTGGTGAAAGGCTCAGAAGTTGTATTTTTAAAGAAAGGCCAGATTACCTCTGCACCTGTGGGTGTGCAAACATTTGCAGCTCTTCAGAACACTTTTATCTCTCACTTAAACCATCCAAGATCTGCGTTACTACTACTACTATAACTGCTACTACAAAAAATGTGGCTATTTACAAGCCACACACAAAGAAAGGTAGGAAAGGCAGATCCTTTAAGCTTGGAAAATCCTGATGTGTTGCTAGATCGGGTGTGCTCTGTGGCTCTACGCTGAACTAGAGCATTGCCATTAGTTTACTGAGGACACAGAGAGGGGAAAATATTTTCATCTTAATTACAATCCTGATCTTTATTGCAGAACCATTTAGTGACTGTGAAAATCAGCTTGACAAACACACACTCTTCACAGGACTGAAGGACTGAGGAGACAGAATGGCAAAGAATTAGGCCCAGGAGAATTGCTGAAGGAGAAATGCAAAATGCAACTATTTCTATGCAACAGGAAGAATGGAGGCACAGCACAGGCAGGTTGGTGTCTCTGTGTATTAGTGCATACAAAGCAGTGCCAGGCTCATTTCAGTTGCCTCTTGAAATGGCTGGGAGTAAGAGAAATTTATAAATCACCTTCCCGTTGTTCAGTGTCTTTCTTGGAGCACAGATTGAGAGACGAGAGAAAAATTAAAATAATGACACAAAATTTGCAAAATTCTTCAGCAGAGGTGGGGGTTTTATTTTGCACCCAATAGCGTGCAGCAAGAGGACAGTGGGAAAAGAGCTAGCAAGTTCAATGGGAAGTGTTCTGACCTCAGTGGAAGTAGATGCACTGAGCATTACAGAAGTTTACACATCTGATTTATCAGTTAAAAAAAATAATAAAGCAGTACTTCTGGTTCAAAACCATTTAAAATAGTTTAAACTATTTAAAATATTCTGGCAAATTAAAAAATGTGTGTATAAACCTTGGAAATTCGAAATGAGGCTTTTTAAAATATTTTAAATAAAAAATTTTACATTTCCAAACCATACACTGGAGGAAAAACACAGTAATATTGCAAATACTGAAAGGCAAAAGTAAATTGGAGTTTTGGCTGACATTTTCAGAGTGAAACAAAAATATTAAAGGGTAGATTATGTATATCTTTTCCCTATTTGCCTAGTTTCTGTAAGAAAACTGACATGAATACACCCTAGATGTTACCTAAAATCTTTTACTACTGCCCTGGAATTGCCTATAGCCTGATTCAAAGTCTATTGATCAGTTTGGAGCCCTTCCCCTGACATCTGCCCAGCCCTAATGGGACCAGGGGAAGAAAGGAAGGTGGGACTACAGACAAGGTGCTTAAAGATAAAATCACTGGCAAGCTTACCAGGAATTAGGACTTTTGTTTGAACATAGAGGTTGTTGGCAGGGATCAGGCATGTGGACAACTCATGGTCTTTCATCCTTCTACTTAGATTTTGACCCAAATCCCTTGTGAATTTTGATCAGCACTTTGATAAAAGGTATGAATTTGATAAAAGACTTATGTTGACTTTTACCCAATTGAGACAAGACTCTAAGATAAGATAAAAAATATATTGTTCTTGAAAGATGGAAATGATCCCTTTCCGTGAGATTCCTCAGTCACTGCTGGTAGGTAAGAGGTCTTCATTATCAAAGGCACATAAGAAACATTGGTGGCACATACGAAACATTGGTGCTTACATAGGCAGAGTCAAAAGTTTGAGGGGTTTTTATTTAGAGAAAATGTGTGGCTGAAGCAAAAGCATCTGGAAGATAAGACAAAACATTTCAGAAATTTATTTTTCAAGATGAAAAGTCTTCAAATGTTCATTTCAGAACAGGGGGAGGATTTATTTTCTCAGCTTTTCATGTTTTCCACAGGGAAACAATAGGAAATGGATGGATTTCTATCACTTTTTGAATACTCTAGAAAACATTTTACTGCCTGACATTAATGGACAAATAATTGAACAAGATAGAGAAGAAACTAAAATTCACAATGAAGCCAAGTTTTTTGTTAGGGCTCAAGCATTTAGATTTTAATTTTTCCATCAAACTCAGGAAAGACTAAGATATTCAGAGTGTAGAAAAACCCAATCCTTTTCCTCAGAAAAGGCATGACGAGAGTTCCCATCACTAGCTTTAGGCAGAATGATACAGGGGTGAGAGCGGCTGTTTGGATGGACACGGCTCAGCCAGTGACTCCAGTGATGCTAAATTCTGCTGCGCTACCACCTCTAGATACCCAGTGAGACTTGAACATAGGCAACACAAACTAAGGCAAAGCAATTTTCCCTGAGCTCCACAGGCCTGGGAAAGGTATCAGTGCAGACCTGCTCTGCCCTCTTTACATGCTCCAAGTTTATGAAAAGAAAAATCAAGCAGATCCTCCTTCCCCTGCCATGCTTGGTGAGACCTTATACCCAGCCAAATCAATAGTGAAACTCCTGCTCCTCTCAGTGGAGGCAGGATTTCACTCAGAAATATTATTGAACTTTAATTTGAGAGCAAAGCCCAGTGACTTCTGAAGTGCTGCTCTTCACTGATCAGAAGTATGGAATTTTTTAAAAGAAAACCCATCCCTTGGGATATTTAATGAATGTGATACACCTATTTCACTCCTAGCCCTGAAGGCCACAGAAAGGCTCTTTCCCCTGTTATGCCAATAGCTGCAACACTTCTGCTTTCCATCACTGAAAAATATGCTCTTTGAATTTATAAGTTCCTGCTATTGGTCCTTGACCAACTGTTCATTTCGTAAGTAATGCCGTCATATGAAGCTTAATTTACTGAATATAATGTTTCCTTTCCTTTGTCATATTGAATTACTAGCAATTATGGCTTTAGTTTAACGTAATATGAAACTAAGGCCACATAATTTATCCAATGAGCTGCATCAACAGTGTATGAGCTGTATCTGCAGTACCAGATCCAAGGCTTAGATCAGTCTGAGGCTTCCTAAAATGTTAGTAAGTAAAAGGTACTACAGTGTGGTGGAAAAACAAATTTAAAGTTCACCATTTTAATATGCAGCTAAAAAAAAGTAACCAATGGGAGTATGAAAAATGTAAGCCAATGGGACTACAGATAAGTAAGCCAAATTTTAGCTCATGTTGCGTGGTACCTCTTAATTCCAGCCTAGTATTATAAAGATATTTCCTTGGGAGATTCTCAAAAATACTGAATAAAATCCCTGAAATCTTTCTGAACAAGGGGCTCCAAACATCTGGTATTACTACTGAAATACCACTTGGTTTTCCAATCACTGAGTGGGGAAAAAAAAAAAGGATTATTATTCTTCCTCACAGTAAATATCCTAAGTAAAGAGTCACTCACCATTATTCGCTCTGGTATTTTCCCCTACCAGTTTCTTTACTACCACAATAAAAGGAAGAAGACAGATTCACAGGACCTGTGTCTGCAGCATCCTTCAGAGCTGACCTAGGACCTGTAGTGGTATGTAGCCTCCGCAAGACCTGAAGAGCTTGGCAGGCTGTAATGGGGGTGAGTTATTATTTCTATTTTGAAATAGCTTACACTTTAGCTTAATTTCCTCTGACAGAGTGATAGCCCATATTCTAATACTGTCAAGCTTGTAAAGGTTGAGAAAGTTGACTAAGGACATGAAATTTTAGATACTTATTCAAACTTCTTCTGAAAGCAGAGGGCTCTAAGCACATTCTAGTGTTTCCTTATGTCAAAAGTATCATAGGAGTGACCTCTCACATTGAGTTCCCTTAAATCTGGGCCAAATTTCCAAGTGCAAAGACTTACAAATAAATGAAGACAGCTAAACGTTATAGTTTTGAGCCTTTATGCAAGTTTGGGTAAAGATTTAGGATTTCTTGCCCACTCATTCTGCCCTACTCAGGTAACAGAGTACATTGCTGCAGGAAAAAAAAAGGTAAATAAAAGGGAAGATGTCTCAGTTGACTTTCTAGACAGAAAAGAATTAATATCACAAATACTTGTTTCCCCTTTGCACAGATACTGATTTGATACTTGAGTGAACATTGTGAACTTGAGTTTTGCAGGGCTGAAGCAACTCACTTCCTCAGCAAGATGTGCCAAGAAGCCCAACTATGAAATGATTAATTTAAGGAGTTTTCATCATGTTGCCACACTGCCTGACCTCCAAATGTGCCAAGATGCTACAGGGAAAAGATGGGAAAGAATGCCTCTGTGTTATCATGAATGAGATTCACGAGAGCCCCATTATAGCTATGCAGTGTGTGTGCAGTGTTAAAAAACCCCAACCAATACATAAAATAACACAGTGTAACTTGAGGAGCCATTATGGTCAATCAAAAAACCCAGCATTTAAGGATAAAACAAAGCACATGCCCATATGAAAAATTATTGTTGTCCATAAAGAAAAATTTGGGTTCGAAATTCAAATTGCTCAAGATTTAAACCTTGCTGGTGCTGATAGCTGTGTGCATGCAAGAGTAGTGGCATGCAGAAGAGATGTAGGAGAATGATATCACCCATTCCAGGTCTACTTTCCCATAGCCCTCCAAACTAAAGGACTTTTTTGTCGTGTTAAATTTAATGTAAACAATGTTCTTCCCTAACTGCAGGATCACTCCTGCTGGAAAGGGTGGTCCTGCCCTCTCCTTCTCCCTCCCTTCTCCTCACAGCATCTCCCCTTTTCTCTCTGCTTCACCTCTTGCTGCAGTCCGTCTGGTGCTCTTGTCTTCTATAAACCACTGCTCTTCCTCAGCTGGAAAAACAAACCGTGCTCCTGTCTAAGGCACCTCAGCTATGCACTGTCCAGTGCAAAAGCTATCACTTGGTTTTACAGGCTGCAAAGTATCTAACAATTCCCACAGGGCAGGCTGGCAGGATCAGGATCCCCTCTTATCTCACAAGAAACAAAGGAAGGAAGGACCTTTATTGTGAAGACAGTTAATCAGTATTGATCACAGAGACTTTATGCAAAGATGCACGGGCAGGGAAGGAGGAGAACAAAGTGTAGGCAGCACTCTCACATCCCGCCTTATAACAGACTAAAATGGGTAAAGTTTCCCCCTCCATTTCTCTTCGGGCCAACCTGAGTTTGCTATCAAATCGTTCCACTTCACCCCATCAGGAGGAATGGCAGGAGAGGCTCTATCAGTAGGCAGCAGCTCTGTCCCCTGCTATTTTTGGGCTTTAAGCACCTGCCCTAATGTGTTTTAATGCTCTACATGTCCACAGGACCAAGCTCACCATTCAAGTAGAGGGGGTGGAGCCCAAATGCTGGGATGGTATTTAATTTCCATTGAAGTCTTCACAACGAAGTTTCAAATCCTCCCAGCCAGGAGAACACTGACCTTAGGCAATCCTTTAACAACACTGCAATTTCTGAAGCAGTTTAAACCTTATCCTCTCAGAGTGCCTGAGAGACAGTGTTTTGTTTAACAGTGCATCTAAGACCAATAAAAATCCCATATTCCCTTTTTGCTGCTGCAACAAGCAAGAACAAAAGGGTAAGAGCTTTGCTTATGGCTGTGTAGTGAGTCCACCACCAGCTGAGAATCAATCACCACCTCTTAGCTTTATAACCAAATCTTCTGCCTCAATGTAGCAAAAGAAGGTGACCATCTCACTTCAGGGAAAGCAAAGTTGCCAGCATGTCAGCTTTTTCTTCCTTTTCAAGCCAGCAGTGCTTGCTTGCTTGCTGGATCATGTGATAAGCCTGCTGTACATCATCTGAGGACATGAAAAAGATGATTAGTTTAATGCTCAGTTACCTAAGGTAGGCATACAGACTGACAACATCCCCATCTCCCACTGTTAGCGGTACAGATCTCTGCAACACAGCCTCTATAAAATACACACAGTAGCCTAATAAAACACAGGCATAGCTGTAAGTAGACACAAAAGACCATGTTTGCAAAATGCAGCGATTTTGATTTGTACCAATAATAGCCACAGGACACCGCATTTACAGGGAAACATGCATGCATATTTCATACCAGGGAATGTGAAGGGATGCTTGCATATGGCTTTGCCAATTTGCTGGAGTAACCACTTGTCTACATAGGCATATGCATCTTTAGATATGAGATTAAAAAATATCCCCCAGTGTCTCTACCTATACTCTGTTTCTTTTCCCTGCTCTCTCCATAATGCCTTATAAGAAATTCTCATAAATCTCCACCTTTCTGTTGCCTTCTTTCCTCCCACTGCTCTTTTTATAACCAGTCTCACAGGTCTTTATTATTCTTTGTGGCATTTCTAACACTGTTTTCTGCAGAGTGAGCTCAGACTTTGCTATTTTTAAATAAATGTAGATGTGATTATCACTTAACCTGATGATCCTGAGCCATATTTTGACCACCTTGTGCAATGCCACTGGGACAAACCACCCCCATACTTGGTGCCTACAGTTTCTACAGAGCCTCTCTTGATTCAGACTCCTTGAGTTTGCCTGCCTTATGTCAGTAGGGCTGCAGCTAAAGGCATGAAGGTGAGTAGGGGTGTTGCAGGTCTGTGCAGGTCACAGTACCAGTGGCCTTTGGTCTGCAGAAGTGGTAAAGTCACTTTTGTGATGTCTTCTCTCCATTCATCTCTGGCCAGATATATTCTTTCATATAGCCTTTAATGTTAATTTGTGCTTGCCTTTAAATATAAAAACCCAAAATGAACAAATTTTTTAATCTCATAATTGAAAAAGTTTTGGTTTGGGTAATGATCCATATTTTCATAGAAATGTAGCCAACTAGAGAATGGAAATCTACTTAGCATTTTCTCAGCTTGGCTCTGTACTTCATTTAACAGGGTATTTTCAAACTTCAAATAGTTGTAAACGATGCAAGCAGTGGATCTGGCTGATAAGAGTGCTGCAGATGATAGTCATGGCTAGGCTTCCCGAACGAAGATTTGGGAAGGGCTCTACCCACGTTTCTTGCAAGCGCGTTGGTGGCTAAAAAGGCCAATACGAGAAAGGCAAGTCTGGTTGCAAAAGACACAGCAGAAAGACTCCTTAGATGGTATATTCTGCAAGGCTCGATTCTTTCTGCATTGTCTTTTCTCCTCAAGGGTGATCCTGCGTGCTTTCTCAAAAGCATCAGCAGCGTTATAGATGGTGTGTCTCCAGGCCTCCCGATTGGAGGCCAGAGTAGATCAGTTATGATGATCAATATGCCCGAGGCTGAGTTGTTGCTTCAGGGAGTCCTTGTATCTTCTCTTCAGGGCTCCTCTCTTGTGGCAGCCGGTGGCAAGTTCACCATAAAGCAGGATCTTAGGGAGGCGGTGGTCCTTCATCCTAGAGACGTGCCCTGCCCATCACAGCTGTGTTCTCAGCAACATGGCCTCAATACTTGTGATTGCTGCCTGTTCAAGAACTGATGTATTGGTCACATAATCTGACCAGTGGATGTTTAGGATTGTATGGAGGCAGCGTTGATGGAAGCGTTCTAGGAGACGCAGGTGGTGGCGGTAGATGACCCATGATTCGGAACCATATAAGAGAGTAGACAGCACTATGGCTCTGTAAACACTGATCTTGGTGCTTTTCTTCAAGTGTTTATTACGCCATACTCTTTTATGGAGTTTTCCAAAAGCACTATATGCCTTCGCTAACCTGTTGTCCTATCATCTCTTTAATCTGCATATTGCAGACCCAGGGTAAATGTTGCCAAGGAGGCTGTGGACTCATTACTGCTTTGCCAATAGCTGAGTGAAGGAAAAATTAACTATCGCTCCCCTGCTCCAGGATTTCAGTGGGGTCCCTGACTAGAGACATCCATGCCCTGTGTTCACAAAGTGGGTCAGAACGTCAGTCATTATCTCCCTGCATCATTGGATCACCTGGACGTGCAGAGTTATTCATATCATATTTCTGTCACATTAGTCAGAATAGACTGTGTTTATGCTGGGTTTGGCTCTCCATCAGCTCCTGGAGGCAATGTACTATCCAGCAAAAGCCTGCCTGCCATCCCTCAGAGAAAGCTTTTGGAGAAGGCTGAGCTGGCAGCACGGACAGGCACCAGTTCGTGGCCCTGCACCACGACACTGACATTGTTTAGCCCAGCACCAGCTGTCCAAAAACCAAATGAGCCACCTGATGAAGCTGCAGCAGTAGGTCTCTGCTACAGCAGAGCCTTTAGAGAGAAGCAGGCAGAGGGGTTCCTGGAGGTGGCCAGCCTTGGCAAGCCTCCCCAGCATGATGCATCCTCAGTATTTTAGCTTTTAGTCCCCCATATATGTGTACATATGTGCGTGGGGATAAAGGCAGAAAAGGCACTGCAAAAGCAAGGAGGAAGGCAGAATGATGTTCAGTCCTTAGAGGACTCCTCATCCACCAGCATTTGGAAGCAACTCACCTGGACAGAGAGTTTAAAGAAAGTTTTTACACAGTATACTGTATCTGCAGTGGGTGGCTGAAGGGAATGGAAGCCGAGGAAAATAAGGAAATCCTCTGGTCTCTAGTACAGATGCTGAGGAATGTGTACCATAAACCAAATCCAGATGGGCTGAATGATGAGTAAGCGCTATCTTTACTTCTTATCTCTTCAGCTTTGCGTTTCACCAGCATGCTAAGTGGCCCCTATCCTTGCAACTAGCCAAATGATTGCTTTCTCCAAAGGGTTTAGGTGTGATTCAGAAACAGAAAGGTGACTCCTCACATCAGATTGAGTTACCCATCTGTGTCTCTCACACACACACGCGCACACACACGCACACGCACATGCACTCACTCTCGTTGGCTGCCAGCACTGCTACCAGAGGGTGACCACTGGACCTGCCTAGGGATGGGTACACTCCACAGCCACTGCAGCCACTGACACCCCACCAGCACGGGTGTGTGCCCACTGCCCCTGTAGATATAAAGCTGCCAATGACAAATATGGTAATGGTTTGAAATTAAATTGTTTTCCTTCAGAACTAGAGCTTTGCGGATTTTATTTTCTTATATAAAAGTATGTGTCACTTTGAAATGCTATAAAAGTGTAATGCTTTTATGTACAAATGTTAGACATCTTCACTCCATGCATTAAAAGGCAATTTTGTGTCAAAGCCGAGCAGGCTGTGCAGAGAACCATTAAGTGCCACCATTTCATGTACATGTGGATGGTTTAGTCAAGGGCAAGAAATTGGAGCTGTCAGTAGGGATGAGCCATCTGAGCTGCTGGCACCCAGCAGAGCCACATCCACAGCCATGACATGGACGGGGAAGAGGGGAGTGTTTGCCTCCCATTTATCTCTACTAATTTAGTCCCCATGATGAATGTAAAATGAGAAAAAAAAGGAGATCTTTGAATTTGGACAATACCTTGGCTCCCAGAGCATAGCAGGTAGAAATGTTTCAATGTAGCTAATATTTGTGAAACCTTTTTAAGATGTGAACAAGATGCTAAATAGATTTAATAGCACCACTCCCTCGGGATGCAATAACTTATCTGCTTACAGGTTTTATCAGTCACATATGGCACTTCTGAGTGGCTGATCCCTTCTGTGACAACACTGTTGTCCTACCAAGGGCCTGGACACGCTCCCAGGCAAAAGGGAGGCCCTTCTTCATGCTTATCTGGACAGCATGGACCCTCTGCCAGACAAGCCACCCAGACAAGCCCAGTAAGCCCCAGAGAGTGCTCCTGCCCATGTCTGGATTCAGGGCTTCATCACTGGAAGTCCCCAGTGGCCATGATGCCTGTGGATGTGGCCCTCCTGTCCCATAAGCAGAAGAATTCCTAATCCTCCCATCAGCAACAGCTCTGTGGCAGTTGGGGCACCTGTGCACAGATGTCATGGAGCTGCCAGAAATTCACACCTGGGTGTCATATGGGGGGTGGCCATGTAGCCATAACTCTGCTTGGGGATATTGACCTTTATGGTGGCACTAGCAAAATACATATGGGGTTAATCATCAATGTTTTTCAATTACTTTATTTGAAAATAGTTAACTTATCTATATCCTCTCTCTCACATGCATGCACATGCACACATGTGCATATACACTCGCATGTTCTTTCCAGAAGAAGGCAGAAAATAGGCCAGACTACATGAATAATGAAAATTATGGCATTTCCCAGGGCCATATTATCATACAGCTGTGATCACAGTAACTCCATTACGAAAGTATCACCTTATGAATTCAGGCATTTTTAAACTCTTTTTTGTAACTGAACTGCAGATTTATGTTTAAATCAAATGTTAATGCTTTTTCAATTGTGAAAATAGCATCATGTCATTAGTTTGGACTTTCATTCCCGAATCGGGGGACCCCCATGTCCTCTGCTAGGCAGACTGCTGACTCGGCAGCACTCTCCTGTTACTGTCTCCTCTCACTATCCTGTGGCCCAGGAATCTGTTCTGCTGGCAAAAGGAGACCTAAGAGACCAAGAGGCAGAGATGCCACATGGCCCCTTCTCTCGATGAACAAAAATTCAGCTGAAGAAATATTTTATAAAGCTTTCCTTCTTTTTCTGATTTCCAGTGGGGAGTATTGGCTGGTGTAACAGCAGGGTTGCTTTGAGGTCAAGATGGAGAGATCAAAGGCAGATGCTCTGGTGTGCAGTGCCTGGGTCTTTGGGATGCTGCCAGGAGGGGGGCAGGTTTCTGGGAAAGCTCCCATGGGAGAATAAGGGTGTGCTTGCCTTCCTCCCTCCTCTCAGATGCTGTACCAAATGGGCTGTCCCTTTCCATCACTTGGTTGCAGTGAGAAAGGAGGAGGGAAAGGAATATCACACTGGAATCTCACATTTTTCCTTGCTTGTTAACCTTGCTTTTAACCTTGCTTATTTGCACGATAAAGAGTGCAACTTCATTTCTTTAAATAGTAGGCAGCTCCTAGGAAAGCACTTGCAGCTGCTGGGAGGGACACTGCTCCTCTGAGCTTGGCCACCTTTGTCGTGGGCATCACTGCACTGTAATGGATGCAAAAGCTGCATGCAAATAGCAGGAGCAGAAATGCATCACAGCATAGGCTAACACACTCCTTTGGGTATGAACTGCATCCAGCCTTCAGAGATCAGACTCTCCCTTACTAAGTGTTCCTCCTGCCAGCGATGCCCTTAAGAGGGGAGCGATTATGGGTCCGTCGTCTCAGCCGTGACACAGCTATGAGCGAGCTAAAATCACATGCTAAATCAATTCAGGTAGATCAATATTAACTTGTGTGAGCACATGGACAGGACTCCTTTATATACTGGCACATTTCCAATAGGACTGCTTTGCCAGCACAGGAATGTTTTAAATCCCTGAGAGCTTCACTACCAAAGTTGCTTTGGCTTTGAACATTTTTTTAAATTGTACAGTACGTTGTGGGTAAAACAATCAGCCTCTCCCCAAGATGAAGAAACTACCTCAGTAAACATGACGATGTGGCAGCGCGGCTTGTCTGAGATGCTTCTGCTGACACAGGGATGTTGATGTGGGTTCACAGCTCCTCACACCCCTGGCAGCTGCAGCAATCGTCCTCCATGTCTGGAGGGCAGATGTAGCTTTTACAGGATCAGATACAACTGAACGTGAATGCTGGGGATGAGACTGCTCCTTTATGTGTTTATAGGGACACAACATGCGTAAGAGGGTTGGGAGTAGTGGCACCTCCCTTCACCTTCCCTTGCTTCAGTAAATCCCCATCTGGCCACTGCACCCGCACTGTTAGAGCAGGTCAATGCCAGGGACAGAGTTTGCAGGTGTAGAGGAGTGTTGGGTTAACACAGCCACCAACACAAGCACATCACGATGGGAATGCTTATGTCTGCAAGAAAGCTTGTATTAAAACAGGTATTTTAGCAAAAGGGAAATTAAACTCTAAACCTCACTAACCAAAGCAGTTACATTGCTATGAAGCCCACCCGAAATCATATGAGAGTGACTTCAGTTCAGCTTAAACCAACATCTACCTGACGCCAGCCAAATCAAGCAAGTCTAGTTCAAAGGACAGATCACAATGATTTTACACTAGCTTAATTAAGTGGTTTCAGGTCAAACTGACAGTTGAGTGAGGTAAGGTAGGCATGAGACTATTATAACAATAAACATGAAAGAAACAGGAATAAGTATTTTCTCTTGTCAACATGGGCTGTATAACAATTAGTAGAGTTTGTATGATGAAAAACCTGCTTATCTTTTCTCCGGTAACATTTGTTAGTCTAATGAAATTGTGCTTTCTCCCCACAACCCACAGTTTGCTTAAACTCTTAAAACTATCATAACGTAGCAACTAGCAACTACTACATATCATACAAGAGTATAACAATGTATGTGGAATAATAGTAAAAGAGTTACTATTTATCTGGACAAGCTAATAAAATTAAACTGGCCCATAGACAGATATTTATGATATGGAAAGACAAGGCTGAAAGATATCTGCAAAAACACATGATAATCTTCCTCATACATCTCAAAATGTTGCCTGAAACTAGATGTAGAAACACTCGTGTCCCCTTCTGCCCCTGTAGTTGGCCCTCTGTAGGATGTTTTCTCATCAGCTTTGCCACCTGATGGACTCTTTCCCACTTGCCTCCAGAACCAGGCAAGCCTTTCAAGAAGACCAAAAAATCCTGAAGAAGGTGGGAAGCCCAGAGGATTTTCTCAGAGGAAAAAATTCTCCTAGAATTTAATTTGGAACGATCATCCTGAACTTTTTGCTTTCAGAACATATTTTAAAAGTGGTGAAATCCTGCTTTTAAAAAGAGTCATTAAGGTCTGGTGTTCTGAATTATACATATTCTAATACAGACCAGACAATTTATCCTTTCTCTTTATGTACCAGATTTCTAGTACTCTGCAAGATGCAGGCATTAAAAAAAGTATTTTTGTCTCCCAGGTCTCTCATACTGTTCCAGACACAGTCTGGTCACCTCTTCTGAAGATAATGAGGTAATTATATTGAAGTTTGTGCAAAAGCTAACTCTCTCAGACCAAGATGTAATACCTGACATTTCCAGCTTCACAAGATGGTCATGCTTTGTCTGGAATGCCAGATTTATCTCATGTAATTCATATTTCAGATATCTTCAAACATCTCCCCTGCTTTGGTTAAGCTATTGACACATGTAATGCTTTTCTGCATTTCTGGATTGCAGTAGTACTTTCCTGAGTAGAGGAAGTGCCAAATTAAAAAAAAATTTTTAAAAAACTTTGTATTATTGGACTATTAAAAGTTAACTAATCTGACAGTTTAATTGCTATTTCATAATACTCTGCTTTTACTTTTTATATTGTGCCTAGATTCTGTAAACAGACATCAGGTTAATTTTTATTTGTAGATGAGCTTTTTGCAGTCCCTGCCAAATCTGTCTCTCTTGCCCCAATACAGTATTTCAGTGTGAGCATTTGCAAGCACAACAAAGCTTGTTAAAACATAAACAAATAGAATTAAATTTAAAAAAAAAAGAAAAAATACACCTTCAATTTTTAAAAAAGTCATATTGACACTAAATTTTATGTGGCACTCTCTTACCATGTTTGATTACACAAAACAGTAAAATTATAAAGAAAGCCTTCAGAAAATAATGGTCACTCAAAAAAAATTATGTAGAACAATATTTATTCTGTTCATTCAGAATTTAATTTTTCACTGTGGCTTCTGTAACAATTGGATCAGAGCTTATGAAAAGTTTTTCCTCTGAAAAACTGGTGGCATTATAAAATCAGAGCTCTTACAGGCACTAATCAAAGCCTTGCACTGAAGACTAACTGCATTTGTAGTAACCCCACATTATCTCATGTCTCTACTGTCTCCAGAGATCCTATCCCACATCATTGGAAATACTTTAAAAAAATTTTTAATGATGTTTGTAATGACCAGGAAGAATAAATATCAAGAACTCAACAGTTTAAGAGAATTAAGATTGCTTTTGCAGAGACCCTCTTGAACAATGCTTTTTACTCATATTACATATTTGTAGCAAAGCATTATCTTTTGCTAGAATTCTTCTCGGCTGCATATTTTTATCTAATGGAATGCTCAAAAGTATTTCCTCCCTGGACAGATACCACGGGACATTACACTGGGACATCACACTGTAACTAAGGATGACGCGTGAAAAACAGGGTATTTAACTGTTTGTTTTTTCACCATTTTACTTTCATCTTGCATCGGGTTTCAATAACCAACAACTAAATTATTAATCTGTTTCACACGCTCAAGTGCAGAGCCGTGGAGACTCCTATTGAGTCTAGACATGCTGGAAAACTGGCACAAACTGAGTAAACATTTGCTGAATCCACCCTGCCTTCCATCTCATACAACCTAGTGGCTGAAGAATGAAGGAATATAAAAATAAACACTTATGTTAACCCATCCATTAGCTTCCCTCACCTGAGCAACTCCTCTAGCTATACTGCAGTTCTTATTCAGAAGAGCAGGCACATGCCTAACAGTTAAGGTTCTTGGAATATTTCCTTTCAAAACAGGAAGTTCTGTGGTATTAAAAATAAAAATAAAAGAAGCTTTATTGTTTTGAAAATCTCCAACTAAACCCATTTGTTTCTGGTCAGAGATAGACAAATGTCTCCAATCCAGGGTGCCTGGAAAACTAGCAACAGAGACATTGTAGAACAATGTTGGGACCTGGAATATGATGGCATTGAAAGTAAAACCAGCAAAGAGAAAATAAGTTTTACTTCACAATTTGAGATACCGCATTAGCAACATAATGTTCCCTCAGTTTGGATAAGAAAATCATGTGTGATTCACAAAGAAACATTATGAGCTTGTTAATCTCTGTATTTATGGATCTGGAAACTCTTCCACTGTAAACACCAATGCTGAGAATCAGATCTCTGCTAAACGCTGCTGCAGAACTAAACATCACCAGCAAGCATCACAGGGCTTGAGGGCAGTACTCTTTCTCTCTTTCCTAAAACTGTGTCAGTTCTGCTTTTTGTAAGGTTATGCAAAGTTCAAGAGAAAGGGAAAAAATAGCAAATTCAGGTACTCAAAAATACTTCAATCATTTTGAGTTGCTAAAATCAATGTTAATTTAAGGTGTATTTAATAATAGGTTGCTTCAGGACACAGACTAGCATCTTTTATACAAAGGATCTGAAATTCAGGCTGAGGCTCAGACTGGTCTTTGTACATGTGTAAGAGAAAGGAGTCCACGAAGCGTAAGTGTAGAGTGCTTTTTGGAAGACTGAATGAAGAGTAACAATACCTCTAGTATCCCAATTAAGACCAGTTGCTGTTACCTGTTACCTGGTGAGAAATGTGAGTTACAGTCCCCTTTGATGACCATTTTCTCTGGCAGCAAACCCAGTGAAACCACTCTGACCCTTCTTCTCTAGACACCATTCCCCTCCCCTGCTCCAGTCCACAATCCCTATTTGTCACTGGCTAGGGGAATTGCATGTTTTAACCTTATGCAGACGGCCTCAGGGATCCAGTTCACATCACAGTCATGACACGAAGCTGAGAGGGAGCAACAAATCATACTATGGGGGACAGGAAGAAGATATCGGGGAAGAGGGAGAGTGGAAGTTATAAACAAGAGTGGTGGTACTGCTTTGAAGCACAACCTGGGAGCGGAAAACGTTTTTCCTCCCTTTTTCTGAAGCTTTCCACAGGCTCTGGCTAAGATCCCTGCCCTCCTGCAGAAGTGGATGGGGTGCTGTGCAGACATCAGGTCCCACTGCGGTGTGTGAAGAAATTATTTTAGGAAGCTGAAATGTTTCCATCTCTGGTGGTCTTTGAGAACCAGACGGATAAGCAGCAGTCAAGAATAGCTCAGTTACAGCTGATCCTCTCTTGGGTCAGAGAGGCAAAGTCGATGATTTTATATGATTTTTTTTCCACTCCTATGATTCCATGGCTTAAGCAGGGTCATGGTTCAACAGGGCACCATAGTTAACTAACTTCCTCATTAACCAACACTATACGCATAGTTAACCATTGTATGCATCTCTCAGCTGGTGGTTTCCATTTACTCTTTCATGCAATATTATCCCACATCTACAAAGTTATTAAATAATTAAACTTCTTTCATATAATAAAAAAAATCAATTCTTACAAAAGCTAGGGGCACTGCTTCTCCACGCCCACAAAAATTCCAAGAACTAAAAAATTATGCTTCCAAGGAGAATGCAAGAGAATTAACACATTCATATGAGAATGGTCTAATATTGAAAGTACCACTGATGCTCTATGTACTTCTGTGCTGGAGAATGGGAGCATGAGAGAAGGGAATCCTTTTGCCTTACTTGTAGGGAATTTCTGCCTCTGCACCACCATCCATTCCTGGAAAAAATATTCTTATTGCTGATGGATGGGAAGCCCACAGCAGCTATATAAAGGCAATTACATCCTGCAGCATTTCTGACCTTCAGAGGGGAACAGACCTCTTGCCTGTGCCTTTTGGAGAATCTGCAGAAACATGTCTCTGGGCAGCTTTACATGGCCTTTGGGACTGATACACACATCCCATTTGATTCAAAGGGATCAGATAATCATGGGGAAAACGCCTCAGGACAGACGAGTAATCTGACTATTTGTTTGATACTGCAGTATGGATGTTCAGACAGAAGAAATATTACTAATCATCTAGCTTACACCCCTGTTTGACATTACTTTTGGGGTATGGCAGGTAGTGCTTTGGGGCAATGATCAATGGACTTGAAATTGAAATAACATGCAAACTAGTTTAATCAGATTTAGTGGTCACTAAAATAGAGATTAAAATGACAAAACCATAGCATTAGATGGAGGGTGGCTAAAACCCTAGAAAATGTTATCACTTTTTCCACTGCCAGGTTTATTTCCTGACACACAAAAACACAATCTAAGGTAGTTTCCAAACATATTTATTGTTTCTGGAAATCAGATTTAAAATACACAGTAAGGGAGATAAAAAACACAAGCAATGCTTTATTCGTCAAGAAATCTATCAGGCACTACATAAGAGAGCTTAGCAAAACCATAACCTATGAAATAGAAAGCGATTTCATAATCATTCATCAAGAGATCTTTTCCCCTGTAACAATCTGGTACTGAACAGTATCAATGTCACACCTCAGACCTGAATGGACTTTAGTCTGATCCAATAAGACAGTGCCTCTGCTCTAATCACTTCTGACCTCAGAGCCACAAGCTGACACAGGGGTTGGCTTTAACCTATAATTTTCGTCACACCGGTTGATGCCTGTCTATAGCTCCACAGGTGCCACGCAGTCACACAGAGGCTCACAGGCATCATTTGCAGGGCTCACCCCCTGTGACACGGTGTGGGGGCCCAGCTTCACATTTGAAAGATGTATAGAAGGAAAAAACCCACACAAAGCATAACTTACCATCTCAGACTTCCAAGTGTCCCCAGCACTTCAGATTTGAAAATCGTAACATGCTTTTAAAAAGCAGTTCATCTCTCTCTCAAAACTAAATCATCATCATCATGGCTAGGATTCGTGAACGAAGATTTGGGGAGGGCTCTACCCACGTTTGTTACAAGCGCGCTGGTGGCTAAAAAGGCCAATACGAGAAAGGCAAGTCCAGTTGCAAAAGACACAGCAGAAAGACTCCTTAGATGGTATATTCTGCAAGGCTCGATTCTTTCTGCGTTGTCTTTTCTCCTCGAGAGTGATCCTGCGTGCTTTCTCAAAGGCATCAGCAGCGTTATAGATGGTGTGTCTCCAGACCTCCCGATTGGAGGCCAGAGTAGACCAGTTATGATGATCAATATGGCCAAGGCTGAGATGTTGTTTCAGGGAGTCCTTGTATCTTCTCTTCAGGGCTCCTCTCTTGCGGCAGCCGGTGGCAAGTTCACCATAAAGCAAGATCTTGGGGAGGCGGTGGTTCTTCATCCTGGAGACGTGTCCTGCCCAGCGCAGCTGTGTTCTCAGCAACATGGCCTCAATACTTGTGACTGCTGCTTGTTCTAGAACAGATGTATTA
This sequence comes from Neopelma chrysocephalum, assembly GCF_003984885.1. Classification (NCBI taxonomy): domain Eukaryota; kingdom Metazoa; phylum Chordata; class Aves; order Passeriformes; family Pipridae; genus Neopelma; species Neopelma chrysocephalum. The sequence goes on from NW_020897691.1 coordinate 16,235,685, forward strand.
GTCACATAATCTGACCAGTGGACATTTAGGATTGTATGGAGGCAGCGTTGATGGAAGTGTTCTAGGAGACGCAGGTGGTGGCGGTAAATGACCCATGATTCAGATCCATACAAGAGAGTAGACAGCACTATGGCTTTGTAAACACTGATCTTGGTACTTTTCTTCAAGTGTTTATTTCGCCAAACTCTTTTATGAAGCTTTCCGAAGGCACTGTATGCCTTTGCTAACCTGTTGTCTATCTCTCTGTCAATCTTACCATCCGAGGAGATGAGGCTACCTAGGTATTTAATTAACTTATTTCAATATAGGTTGGGTAACTTTAGCACTGAGAAGAGACCACTGACAAATAAAGCAGGCATTCTAGCCTCCAGCCAGGAATTGTGCTGGTGGTGGTGGAGAGGGGACCTTCCCGGGAGGCACAGACAGCTCTGCCCACAGAGGAAATAGGCATGGGGAGACCCACTGCCCCACTGGGGGGGTTGCATGCCACGTGTGCACCCATTTGTGAAGAGCTGGTGCTAAGAAATGCCTGCCAGGCACAGACCATGTCTCTGATGTAGCTGAGAGTCCTCTGGGAATGCTCCTGTCCCACAGTCAGCTTTTCTGGGAGAAGATTCAGATCAGTACTGACTGCTTTTGAGAGTAAACTTTGGTAAAGTCCAATGAAGTTTTGTTATCATGTTGTGGCCATGCTAACTGCTCTTGCTCTTAATGCATCTGTTTGCAGGTTGTCAGATGGAGTGGCCAAAGCAATTTACTGAGCTTCTGCATGATGCCACTTTTATCTGAGGACAGGTCTAAAAATCAGGAAAAGAATTATAAAAAAGGGCTGCTTTTAGGCTTTTCCAGAGGGTTCATGTTGTGCTGGAAAGATTTATTTTTTTTATGCCACCATCACAGGATGAGACTCAAACATGTACTGACAATTGCAGCAGTGATTTACAACTTCTAATTCAATAAGAAATGAGCTACAGGGTAGTATCCATGCTGGTACAAAATCTGGCTTTCCTCAGAGGGATGCTGCCACGCCTGGAGCATGCACCGCTCCTCTGAAGAAGTATTTCTCTGAGACATCTCTGGTCCCCAACTAATCGCTTCTGCAGTATCAGATGGAAGTTAGTTATGAACAACTCAAAGGCCAAAGCCCCCTTCTGCCTTCCCATCTGGGCTTTTGCCAGCACCCACTCCCCTGCAGGGACAGAGGAACACAGCTGATGCTCCTCTCCATGGCCTGACAGACACGAGCCTGCTTTTGAGTCTGACTCTATGTGTTTTGAGAGACTTTGACTCCTTCTAGGATAAATCCTCCAAATTGTCTTGCTGGTTCCTGGAAGGACATCTTGAAGTTGTTGATTGCGTTTTTTGAAGACCTATCACCTTTAAGGAGTATTTTCAGCTTGTTTAGTCTTGCAGCCAGAGTCAGGCCAGATAAAGAGGGACTAATTTCTGTCAGCATTATCTTCATCTCTCCCCACCACCACACAAGGGCAGGCGCTGAATGAGGTGTCAGCCCATCAACCTGGCAAAGGGCTATGGGCACACTGATGAAGCAACAACTCCTGATTTTGTCCAGAAAGTGCCCACTGATACGACATTAGCTTAGGTTAAAATTCTGGGAACTATTTTGCATTCATTTTTCAAACCAAGCACCATATTTTTGAAAAAGGCTGCTTCCTTTTCCTTCATTCCTTTATCCTCCTTGCTCCTTCTGGGCTCCCACTGATTTTCACTGCCTCCTCCTATCTGCCCTTTGCTTCATCTGTCTGGAGTCCATAACCATCATCCTTGTATCTCTTCTGATTTCTTCCACTCCTGACTTTTTTCCTCTTTCCTCCTTGCTTTCTCTTTAGCTTCTCCTTCTTAATTTCCCCTTCCTTCCCTGTTTGTGAGATGCACAAAGATTGATCTCCAGATGAGTGAGGCATTCCACAAAGGGAAGGTAAACTAGGGAAACAATTCTTCCAAATTATTCTGAGTAGCTGCTCTTGCTGCTGTAGACTATCACTGAGGCAGAGAAAAAAGGGGTGCAACTCCAGTCTGTGACATGTAAAGTGACATATGTGAAGTCAAGTGGCCAAATGGAAAACTCTGGTTAATGCTGATCTTCAGTGATTTGTGGTCACCTGCTGACTAGTACAGTCTCCTTCCTTTCTGGTACTGTACATCCTCCCCAGACATTTTCCTCAGCCAATCCTCTTACTTTTCCGGTCTGTTTTAAAGTAAAGACTTCATAAAATTGTCTCCCTTTTGCTTTCAAATCATGTTTCCTCAACACTATGTTCTTAAGTTCAGTACTGAAAAAACCTCTAGTATTCTGGCATCCAATTACAAATTCTGGTGGAGCTAGACATTTTTGTAAACGTGGCTGGACAATGGATGTTGTGCTTTGTTCAGGCTCCTTTGTGACCTCTGGCAAGCCGCTCATCCAGTGTGCCTTGGTCTCATCACATCAGGACTTTCAGACTTTGCTACTTTTTATTTGAGGGAACTGAAGTTTTAAAAGACTAGGGGGTAATACAGTATTATTATTTTTTTTATCCTTCGCCTGCCCCTCTGTTTTTCCTGCTGCCTAGCTTCCATGCAGCTGTTGAACATTTAAGAAAAACATGTCTCCCACTGAGCAAGTTCCCTACAAATGTGAATTGAGCTTCAGGCAAGACGAAATGTGAGTCCTGGGGTCATTCCTGAAATCAAGCTCTTGCTTGGCTGCACATAATTCTGCTGTTGTGTTTTAAGGGTGATTTAGAAAAGAAAGTAGTATATATTTCCCACAAAGAGCATAAAAACAAATGAATACTGGTGATCATGAGATGATCATATGATCTTTCAAATTGTGCTGTTTTTCTGGTATTTTCAGTTGTGCTTTTTGAGTCTGCTGCTCAGATTCAAGCAGAGAGGGGGAGGATGTGGAATTACAGAGAGAAGATGACCCGCTGCTGCTGACCAGAGTTAATACTGGGAGGCCCCTGTGCACTCCCCACTGATGACTGGAGAAGACCAAACTTTTCTTTCCACTTAAAGATGCTGGAGCTACACCCCCCTGCTCACCAGGGAGTAGTATTTCTGTCAGATATGAAAACGGCTTCTAATCTGCTCTGACCTTGGCAAGAAATTCAAGTCCAAATGTAGTAACATAGAAGCTGACAGGTCAGCCTGAAGAATTTGAAGTGGGGGAGGCTTCCTTGCCTTCTTTCTTTCTGTCTTTCTATCCTTCTTTCACTTGAAATCTTATCAAGGATCACTTCAAGTGCAGTGGCAGCCTGACCAGCCCTAGAAATTACACCAGCTGGGTCATTGTTCCTTCTGTTACAATGGAAGTGCAGAGAGCATTTACTGGCTGGGCTAACTGCATGCTATTATTGTTATAAATTCATAAAGGTGGAGACCCATCAAGAAAAGCATCTTACCTTTTTGTATGTAAAAATTGGACAAGTTGATCTAAATTTTACGTCTGTATGTGATGCCTTACTGAGAGACTCCTGTCTCTACCCCAGAGGCTCTCTACTTTCTGTTTTCCAAGATGAATACACAGACTCACACAGAGGTTGTAGATGGTTCTCACTTGTTCTCACTGCTGCTGAAGATTTCCACCTGTCAGGTGTGTTAGTGCCCTCTTCTACAATGACTAAGACAAAACCAGGACTATAGAAATTATCTATGCTTGCTCCACTTCTTGCATCCTTCCCGCATCAGTAATCTTTTTTTATGTGCCTTTGCAACAAAGGGGCTAAAAACGCTTTGAGCTCAAGTCCCAGCTCAGGAATTATTTAGAAGTCTGAAAGACGATGGTTATCTTTCTGGCTATCTTTCTTCTGGTTATTTTTCTGGAAGCGAGCTTATTTTTGATCACACTGACAGAAGGTTAAAAACTTCTGCTTAAAAGTTTGGGTGTTGCTTTGTATTTTGTCAGTTAAGACTAAAATTTCTATGGATTGCTCACAACAAAAATTATAAATTATGAATGACTAAGGCCCATTTACTATTTGTATTACTGCAGAAACGGGCATGTGGAGTCACAGCAGACCCTCCCCCTCCATATTCAGCATTATATCAGCCAGAACAAAAGTGTTTTCCTTGCATCGGAAAATTTACAATCCCACTACAAAGCAGCGGAAACATCAGATCTGGCGGCTTCCCCCAATTCAGTGGCCGTGTGCACCAGTCCAGGAAAGGGAGGAGGCATTGCCCACCCGGGGACCACCGGATGGCTCTGCCCCCCTGGGCACAAGGCACTCTCCAGTGAAACCCGTCCGCTGACACGGACACCCGACTGCTCTGTGCCTGGACACCCCTCGCCAGCCTAGGGCTGACAAGACACCGTGCAGGCGCGGGGGTCAGGGCAAAGGGCTGGCTCTCAGAGGTGAAGCCTGATGTGTGTGCAACAGATAGGGGTGGGCCGATGGAGGGATACAGGGAAGTAAGGAAATAATGTTGCTGAGTAATCAGTAATCATTGGTCAGCCACATTGCTACCTATCTGCTGTCCCATCTTCTGTAGACCACATGTCAAAGGCATGATTTAATGAAGGTTCTGAAGGACGTTGCCTCCAGGCATCAGAAGCAGCATAGGGCAAAGCACAGAGGCTTCTGTTTGAACATCTCAAAAGCAAATGAAGGAGGGGGATAGCTTTGACTGTTACCAATACTCAAAGACAAATTATAAAAATATGGTGGGGTTAGATGAGGAAGCCAAAGACAAGTAAATAATGCTTGATGGAGAGCCAGAGGAATGCTGCAAAGAAACAGGTCAGGCAGTAACAGGGTAGGGATACTATTCTGGGTAAGCACTAGCAGACCAGGACGGTACTTGCTCAGGCCAGAGGAAGAATATGACAGTATTAAGACACAATCTTGGTGGTGTCTGTGCTTCCTTTTAAATTTGTTTTCCTGCTCTGTTTGCCAATGTTGTGATCCAAAAAACATTTTGCCATTTCGTACCTGCAGCTATAAAGCTTTCCTGGTTGATTGACTCTGCTCAGGTTGGGCCTCTACACATCAGAGGAAGAAGGATTTCATGACTTATGCAGTTTCCACACTGCTCAGCCAGGAGACACAAAACATGACAGAAACTGCCAGGGGGCAGGTAGTCTGGAGGGTAGGAAGGGTGCACAGAGCAGCTTCACATCCTGATTCTCATTTCTGGGACAGGGCTCCTGAGAGGGGATGTATCTGTCCAGGTAGGCAGAGCTGGGTGCCTGTTGGGGTACCTTCAGGGAGGTACAGCCTGCCTGCGGCACCAAGACTTTGGGAGAGGAGATGGGAATACACAGGGTGGGCAGAGACTGCTGGGGCAAATGACAAAGGGCAGGCATCTCAGGGTGACAGCCAAGCTTGTGAAGGATGGGGATCATTCAGCAGCGGAGACTGGAAGCATATTGCTGATGGCAACAGAGGGAAGGTGTTTTCTTCACCTGCCTATATGCACATAGGGGGCAGGCACTGGCAATAGTGGAGGAAGGACAAGAACTCCCTTGAACAAAGTCCTAAGCAGCCTCATCTAAGGCTGAAGCTCACCCTGCTTTGAGTGAGAGATTGGACTAGATGACCTCTGGAGGGTCCCCCCAATCTAAATTATTCTCTGAGTTCACTCTAGATTTCAATTTAATTTTCCAAGTGGTGTTTTAGCACCTGCTGCCTCTGAACTCTGCCATTCTTGATAACATCAGCAGTGCCAAGGCATTTCTAAACAGTCAGTGCTCTCAGTCCCAAGCCACAGGGGTTTCCCCCTGAAGACAAAAGAGCCTCACTCACCTGTTGCTGGGACAATGGGGTAATAGCATTAGGGGGACCTTCTGTGCCTCTTTATCTCTCTCCTCTGGGCATTCCTTTCTTGATGAGGAATTTCCTCAGAGCACTGACTGAAAGGCTTTTTGGGTGAGATGCATTTATCTGCAGCAGATAAAGCACTGCATCAAGGCCACATTCTTCCATCTTTGCCACTGTAGCTAAGTTTGCCTGTAAGCTAGTGTTCCCTTGCAACTGCACACCACACTATTTATTCTCCTATTACACTGCATGACTACCAAACTAATAACATGAAATCAAACTACAGCCTGGGTATAGCTTTTGCCTACTTAGCAAGAAAGCCAACTACTTGGTATTAGAGGGGAATGATGAAACACAGTCCTTTGAGCTTATTCCTTCTCTGAAAACTCATATAGCATACTTTTTTTTTCTTCTTTATAAAGCCAAATGAATTTTTTCCCCCACTTAAGAAAAAACTGTCAGCCATTTTTACCTTTAAGCTTGAACACCAAAACATTACCTCCTGGAAACACCTATATTTTGATATGGACAGATCAGAGGCTGTCTAGTAACCAGAGCCCTTACAGGTTTGAGACAGCATCATTTGGGCAGTGACCAGACCATGCTGTGCATCTCTTCAGCCAAACTGCCAATGGGATGGACCTTTGCAGTCTCTTGCCTTGTCCGGTGGCCCCGTGAAGGACTGCCTGGGGGAAGGTGATAACAGTTGGACTACTGAAGCTTAACATATTTGTCCAACATCTCCTAGGAAGAACAGGATAAATGAAGAACTGGTGAGGAGAAAACCATAGAGAAACTGATTTCTCTGCGAAACTACAGGGCTGGGTAGTAGAGGGAGTAGTAGAGAGGTAGTAGAGAGAGGCTGGTAGTAGAGAAACTGCATGCTGGGTCTGTCTCTCCTGAAATGGCTTTGGGATGTCTGGCAGTGGTCTCTGGGTGCTGCAGTAACATGCAGCTACACGCTGGATGACACACTTGCTATACTAATGTATGGCCTTTACGTCAATAATCGTCAAATTCAAGACTGGAAGTCAGTTTCTGCTACTAACATTATTTTTAAATTGCACAGATGTGTGTCTTTATTCATGAATAGGTCTTTTCTGATACAGATCACTTCTGTGATATAAACATACTAGATGCAGAGGTTCTGTTTATTTTGTTTCAGTGCGATTTTTCTGGGGTATGTGAGCTCCTAAGAAGTAAAGGTCTTCTCCCAGCTAAATTTGCAAAATGTATTCCTTTTTCGTTGTTTCTTCCTATGACATTATCAATGCTGCTTGCAAGCAAACTACTTTTACATGACTATTTTTGTAATTTTCTTCCTTTTATGCTCATCAGTATTTTGTTAGGCTGATACATACTGGCTCCTTAGGCATATGCATGTATTTCTAACAGCATCCTAGAATTTCCTATCACAACTGGACAAAGAGAGGGGAAAAAAGCTGAAGATTGCAGTAACTACAGCTGAAGTCAGAGCACTATATACTCTATCCAGATCTAAGGTATGTTCTTAAGAGCTTCTCATTTTGAGAACACTTACATGATATGTCTCCACTTAGCTTTTATGCCAAAAATATCCCAATGTGGCTCCACCACTGATAAAGGCAGCAAGAGCGTTCGTGTAAACAGGGCTCCAGGCAGCTGCCAGTGCTCCCAGTCACCATCTCACACAAACCTGTGAACAGCCGGCGTGGATCAGATACGGAGGAGCCCCTGGCATGCAGGCTGGGCAGGCAGCCCTGTTCCCCATCACAGATGCTGGGGACTAGCCCTCCCACGCCGACCTTGCTGCTGACTCCCCATCCACCCCGCTGCTCCTCAGGAATCAGCCAGAGCAGCCGACAGCAGCAAAGCTTGTGGTCACTTGCGTGGACCAACAGAATCAAAGCTGCAAGGAGTGGATGGGGAGAATCATGAATAGGGCAGAAGACAGCAGGAAAATATTTCACCAACACAAGCTCACAGTCTGAGATACGCGGTTCATATCTTCTGTACAAATGCATCAGCACCAGTTACATAAATTATAAATGCTTTTGGAAAAGGAGCAATTTTTAAAAGTAAGTAAATTAAGCCCTGTCCACAGACTCTACATTATAAATATGGTTATAAAAGTTCCCCAGGTTTCAGGGGAGTTTAAAACAGTCATGTGCTAGCTGCAATGCTAAAAGATTGTGCTGCCACTTGGAAGGTCTGTGCTTGGATCTCTTAATAGGGGTTTCCTCAAAGATGTTTCTCTGGAAATAGTTCTAGATAACATGCCAGCAGAACTTTAATTACTATCTTTTTTGCTTCCTTGGTTTCATCTTAAAAAGTGTACATGCATGCTTCTGTCAATAGCTTGAATATTCTTGCCTCAGTGTCAACACTTGGTGACTTTGGAAGAGGACCATCCAAAGCATAGGTGACTCCACTTCTCTGGAAAGGCTGTCAAGAGAAACAGACTTAGTGCCTGAAAAACACTTCCATACAGCAAGAGGCAGTTGCAGCGTTCAGGGCAAAGGTCTGGGCAATAACCACTCCAGCTCACAGACAGAAGACAGAGAAACACAGACTGACACAGACCTGTCATTCATCGTGATTCCCTCTGTACAGGCAGGGTACAGAGCATCAAGAAAGGCAAAATGGGAACTGACCGTCCTGTGGACAAGACTATAGATGTAGGATATCTCTCTTAAAGTTCCTATGCTAGATGTATTCCAAGAAAGAAAACAACAGCAAATAAGTAAGTGCAAGAGGAAAGGAGACAGAAGCTGTGCCCATTCAAGGGATGGGACACCAGCCAATTGCTGTCTACACCACAAGTGTGCAGAGACGTGACGATTCAGAATGAGGACAAGTTACAGGTGTACACACAAGCCATCCTGTGCTGCTTGACCTTATCACTAGAAAGCCAACCCCATCATATTTTATCTCACTATATAGATGTAGCCAAAGACTTCCAGACAAAAGGAAGTAATTAGTGTTCAGAAAATGGCTGGTGGATGGGTGTTGAGGGGCATCTCAGTGCTTGCAGTATCTGTGCTCTAAGACTGCTGGGCATAGAGCTGGTGCTGCTGGGTACAAACAAATGGACTAAAAAGCAAGTTTAGATGGGAGGAAGGAGGCTGTGTTCTAGCTGCTCGCAAAGAAAGCATTTTGTGGTCAATGAGCAGTGAAAAGAGAAATGATGTGGCAAAGACCTTGAATTATGTCACGTTTCCCTTCTTGAGAAACTCCCTGACAAATCCCTGATCTCCCCTCCCATTGCACATGCTGTTCCCAGCTTCTCCATATGCCACTAAGCCCCATGACTGGCCCTCCCCTCTCCAAAGCCCAGGAGACCTCTGTGCCGGTGCCCAGGGTCCACAGCTGAAAGGGAACCCAAGATAGCCTTGCAGTAGTAGGGCTGGCCTCAGTTCTCAGCAGCGCCTGCAAAGGAGCAGCAGAAGGCAGGGAGAAAGGCAGATTTGGAGGGGCATGGAGGTGGTGCCAGCTCTTTCTCCACCAGAAACATGGCCATCAAAAGATGACAACCAGGAAAGGCTGCTAAGGGGCTCCTCACTCCCCTGTTGTGGGTGCTGGCCAATGGATGATCCAGAAGCATTGGGTGGCTATGGGGAAGACCTACTACAGGGACTTGGTTAGACATTATTGAAAGCTCAGACCTGTGTCTTCTCTCTCATCTGAAAACAAGGGAGACTAAGCAGAAAGGGGGAGATGTTGATTCTATCTGTGTGATCCACGACACCAGTTTTGTTCTGCTGAACACCAATGACTCCAGTAGGTTCTCATATTAGCTAAGGGGAGAGGCTGCAGAGGCTTTTCCAGTCATTGACTTAATATGTCTTGATTTGTTTAGGGAAAAAACTGACCATCATGTGGAGATCAGGCCACTTGTAGAATGGATTTTTAAGAGAATGGGTTTTTTTGAATGAAACTGTTTTGGTGGGTGAGGAGTGGTTTAAATGTTCTAAAGGAAATTGTGTATGGTTCTCTAGTATCTACTATGAACTCTTCAGATCAACCCTGATTTTAACCATGAACTCCATAGAGGATGGATACATGTATATGTTTAGAAAAAAAGATTTTATACTTATGGAGAAGAACAGTTAATGGATCCATTTGCTACCCTTTGGCACATTGTGGTTGGTTTATTTTAATGTATGTGCTATTTCACCGCTGACACTTTTTGAAAGTACCGGCTAGAAGCGTGCCTACGTACATGTTGGTCCTGCTTTTGTGGCATGGTAAAGACACTTTGTGTGTTCTGGGCTAGGAGAGAAACTAGCCTTTTCTTGCCTTTGCATAGTTATGCTATGTATTAATAGAAGGGAACCTGTCCTGCATGACAATAAAAAAAGCAGGTTGATTCCCCCCCACCCCAAAGTTGCCTAAGACATGGGATCTTACATTTCTGGATCAGCTGAAACCTGGACGTCCTTCCCTCAGATGGGCCCAGCATGGCTGAGGTCCGGGAGCTCCGGGCGCGGAGGGCTGGCGGCCTCGGAGCCGAGTCTGGAGGCAGGAGCCCCGCGGGGCAGCGCGCCCAGGCGGGGGGCGCAGCCCATGCGCCGGAGCTCCCCGAGGCTCGTCCTGGCCCCGGCCCCGGGCGGGCGAGGAAGGGGCTGAAACGCTGAGTCAGCGCCGCGGTGCCGTCGCGGAGGGCTGAGGGCCGGGGGCCAGGCGGCGCCCCCGCCCTGGCGGTGCCCGGGAGGGGCGGGGAAAGGCGGCAGCGGGCAGAGCGCTGCCCCCCTTGGCCGCTCCTTATCAGCCCGGTTTGATGCTGCAAGGCGTGTCCGGGGCTCTGCTCATGTGATGGAGCAAGAGGCAGGCAGGCGGGGGGACCAGGGGAGGAGGTGATTTTCCTCGCTGCCTCTCGATCGTTTTTCCCCCCCCCCCTCCCCTTTCCTTTTTTTTTTTTAATCTTTCCCCCCCACCCCCCTTTTCTCTTCTCGCTCCGTAAAGGAGTTTGCGGAGAGCCGGGCTCCCTCAATCCCGGCAGCGCCGCCGCCCACCGCCAGCCCCCGCCCGCGGCTCCGCACGGCCGCGGGGCAGCGCCATGGGCGCCGGCAGCTCCGCCGAGCCCCCCGCCCCGCAGGACGGGGCCGGGGCCGCCGCCGAGCCCCCCTGCACCCCTCCGGAGCCGCTGCCGGCAGAAGACGCGGTGGTGCCCCAGCCACCGGCGGAGCCCGCCAAGGTAAGGCAGGAGCGGCGGGGAGCCGGGGGGGGGGAACACGCGAGGCGGCGGCTCCCGCCGCACCCTCGGCCCGGGGAAAGTTTCCCGCCGCGGCTGTGGGCACCTGCCGCGGCCGCGGGCACCCCCCCGGGCCGGGCGCGGGGCTGGGGCGAGGGGGGGCCAGGACTGCGCCACGGCCGGCGCCGCAGTCATAAAACTCCCGCCGGCGGCAGCAGCGGGGCGGGGGGCGAGGGCGGCCTCAGGGGCGACGTCGCTTTTGTGTGCGGCCGGGGCGGCGTGGGGGGGAAGAGCCGCACCCACCCGCGGCGAGGTCTGCGCCAAGGAACCTCCTGACTGCGGTCCTGCGGCCAAATCTCCGCGGCCCCCGCGGCTCTCCGCAGCCCCCCCACCCCCGGCTCCATCCTCTCCTCTCCCGAGGGAGCAGGTGGGAGGCGCGTCGGGGCGCGGCCGGCCCGGCGGTTCGGCAGTGCCTTCGGCTGGGCGCCAGCTCCCGTGTGCCCCCTCCTCCCGCCCCATCCCTACTCGCACCCCCCGTGCTGGGGCTCACCTGAGCCGCCGCCCCCCGCCCCGCCGCCGTGGGGAAGGGGCGGAGGTGCCGGCGGCTGGGCTGCATCCATGGCTTTAGTGCGCTCCGGTGTCATACCGCATAGGGGGGAAAGGGGAACGGCTCCCGGACTCCCAGCCGGCGGGGAGCGAAGGAGCTCTAGGTATGTGTTATTTTAAATAAAGACGTTGAAGAATTAAAAGAAATTCTTTTAAAACATGTCTGGTGTTTAAAAATAGATTATGAATGAACCCATTTATCCCTCTGGAATAGGCGCGTTTAGGGGATTTGGGGACTGAAAGGGAGGTTATGTGCATCTGCGTGTTTACATAGCGTTGCTTTGGGTAGGTATGAGTTTGTGAGGGGAGAAATAATACCACGTTCTACCGAGATCCCCTTCTTTCGGCTCTTCAGAGTTTGGGTGCTCAGAGCAGGGATACTCCGAAGTTTCTGTGACTGGTGCGTGGGTGTGTTAGAGCTTGAGAACTGGTTATGACTTTGTTTCTTTGACCTTGTGGTTCAGATTTAACTTTCAAGTTGAATTTCCCATAGTTCCTGGCTGCTACTAGACCTCCTTGTGCGTTTTGACAGATTTGAAAACCACATTGCGAATGAACTTTAAATTAACCAAGATTTATTTTATTTTCTTTTTAACCAAATAAGCGTTGGGGATTGGTGTTGGTTAACAAAATATTTAGCAGTTGTGTTTTAGAATTCAGATACTGACATTGTATAGGGCAAGCATTTGGCTATTGTGGTTGTTTAAAAATTGAGATAATGGGACTTCAAATAAGGGGCATAATATTCGTAGCCATGTTTATCCAGTTATGGGAACTAAGACCCTCTAAATAAAGGGAATACCATTCATACTGTTCTCAAGTAGAAATTATTTTTTTTACTAATACCGTATTTTATGTCTTCTAAGCTTTAGGAAAAATGTTTTCTAATAGGTTTTTACCTTGTTATTTAAGTAGAACTGTTTAGAAGTGGGGACGTTCTGTTATCATTTCACTGCTGTAAGAAGCAGTGTATTAATGCTGTTCTTCTCAAACAGCTATTTCTGCCTTCCATTACATTACATAAAAAGAAAAACAATTTCTAAGCAAGTTTGGTCATACTTTTTTTTTTTTTTTAATATCTCATTTAGTCTGCCTTACTACAGTAATGTAACTTCATGTAGATTTGTGACACAGTTTTTCATCGTTATTCCTTCCAGCCCTTTGAATTTGAAGGTTACCAGGTCCTGCGGTGCCCCTGGAGAAATCTGTTAGAGAGCTAATTTGTTTGCAGAAGATACAATGGGGATGTTTTGAAGGGTGGTCTTATTTCTTGCATTTTCCAAATTAAAACACTTATCACAACTCCCTCTTTTAGAAGAAAAACTTTGGAAACTGACTTTAGTGGAATCCAGCTTGAGTGAGGCTTGACAAGTCAATAACGAACTGTCTTGGCAACTAGTCTAATGCAGGTTATAAAATCTCAGAGCAGTTGTGCTTTTTTGTCACATGAAATTCCTTGAAATATTTAATCAAGTTTCTTTCATTACGTAGTTGTCTTCTTTACAAGATGAAAAACTCCTTGCCTTTTCTTCTAGAAAGGACCAAATTTATAGTCTTTAAGCTGTTTTGTTGTTCACATGTGACACTTTGGCCAGATACCAGCTTTTGAGATGTCCTGGTTACTGAAAGGGAGGTTATATATTTTGGTGTTTCTCACTTCTACAGTCCAGGATATGTGAGAGATCCTGGAAAGCATTTGGTCTAGAGAGATCCCTAGGGGCCTTTGGGTGCTGGCTCACAAGCACTATAGGTTAAATGTGGACTCATGGGGTTAGGACCTCAGCTGTTCACCCTATCCTTTCAAAAGTTCATGGTGTATTGCACATAAAGCAGCTTCAGAGTTTCCGGCCTGCTATGATAATGGTACTTGAAGTGGGTGGGTTTCTTTACTGTAGCAGAGGAGATTGAAACTCTGTCAGTGGAGGAGCTTCTCCTTATCTTGCATAGCCACCCCTCTGGGGGAAGCTCCCTCTGCCAGGGAGTGTGAGGGATCCTGTGGGCACTAATCCATTCAACTGCCTGAAATGAATTCATCAGATTTGTGCATTGATACCCAAGGTCCTGTTGAAAATAAGGGACAGGGTGTGGTTCTGGAGAAGGCTATCTTTCTGATGGTGTTACCTCCTTGCTGTTTCAGTAGCAATGCTCTTTTCCCCCTTCCTTTTCTTCCTCCACTATTCCTCTTCCCTGTTGCCCCAGGTGACAAAGCTTCATTGAGTCCTGTGTCATGTCCTAACCTTACCTTTCTGTGATAAAGTTAAACTCAATAACCCTTCCGGAAACAGTGAAATTTATTCTTTCCAGATGATTTTGCCGATCTTGTAAGTTCATTTGACTTCTGTGATGCGGAGGTGAGACCAAGAGCCGGCACAAGGCAAGCATCTGCAGCAGGGCAGGAAGGGAAATGAAACAACTTTCCCTGTTGGTGGCTGTCAGCTGGTAGACCCTGTCTGCTTTGTGAAACCTCCCAGGCAGACTGCCCTGAGCAGCACAGAGGCCTGAAGCTTGGCCTGAGAAGGATTTAGCAGATCTCAAGAGCACTAGAAGTAGGAATGAGATCTTTTTGGTCTTGGACCAGACAAGCCTTGGGTGTCCTGAACTGACAAAAGCTATGGGGTGGTTCCTGTGCTCCTGCTTCCTCTCCAGGGCAGCTTCCCCTTGTTGCTTCTGGCACTGTGCAAACTCTTTCAAGGAGCTAACCCCCTGGAAAGCTGTTTTGACTCTTTGGTAAGGTCATTCTGTGCTGATTCAGCAAGATGTCTTGGCTTCTGGGATTCAGCAGAAGCTGCAGGTGCAGGGGAGCAGGCAGGACCTTGTGATGGGATTGGACTGGAAGCTGGGTGAGACGCTTCTGTTGGTGGCAGCACGTGGCTGGATTGGTTTGGCCATCTTCATCTTGTGAGCTCCATCTCTGGTCATAGCAGTGATGTGCCTCTCACCCGACTTCCCATTTTGATTCTGAGCATCAGAGAGCTGGAAAAAAATGCCAGCGTGGTGCCCTCCTATGGAGCAGGAGGTGACTTTGAGCCATGTGGGTGATGCAAGGAGAGCTGCATCATCGTACCAATGTTGCAGCTAATGCAGTGTTACATGCTACAGTCACACTCGTGCCACATTTATTTTATTTAGAAGTTCAAGTACCAGCTTTAATACGGGTTTCTTTTTGTGGCCCTGCTGAGAGAGCCAAGCTGTGATGGAACAGCTACCTGAAACAATGTAAGGAAACTTCTAAAGAGAGAATTTGGAGGAACACTGGTGTGTTGATAAGCTGTTCTTGCACCATGATTGAGGTTTGTTAGAGAAAATATTTTAGGGGGGTTGGTGGCTTTTAAATGTTATGTGATGGATTCCTCGCTTGTGTGTAAGGGCTCCCACTTGAACAGGGAGCTGTTCAAACAGTGTTTTTGGGATGATTCCCATTTCTGAGTAGTAACTTGATTATGCTACCTGTGTTGTAATGAGAGCAAGTGTGTGCTAGACAGTAAATATTTGGAACTGTCTCTTCTAAAGGGTTTACCAGCTGAGATGTCAGAGTGTCTTATTGTCCAAGTGCCTGACAAATAACAGCTGGGACAAACTTACATCTGCTGTTTAAACAACTGCGTTCTGGGGAGTCAGCCTGAAAATACTGCATTAGCAATGGTAAAACTAAGCTTATTCAAGGAAAAGTCCCTAGACTGTGTCTCTTAAGAGCCCCAGTTTGAGGCATTTGGTCTGAGGCTGCAGGGTTACCCTGGTTCAACCAGGGTCTGATTCCCTTTAGATACTTCTGTTCCAACTGGGGAGGAAGAGTGGTATATTTCGGTGGTAAGGTTTGGAGGTCTGACCATGCCTGTGGGGTGGCTGGGGAGAAAGCATAAAAATGTGTAATTGAAAAAAATGCACAAGGGAAATTGGTGTCACAGAGGCACCAAAAGCGTGAAATACTCCCCCAATCCTATAGGAGATAAGAAGAGGTGGTAGAGGGAGTGTCCAGGCACTTTGAAAGCCGAGGCAATTAGCTTGTGTTTGATGTTGTAGAGGCTAAAGAGTTGCAAAGAGGAGCTCGGATCTTTGAAAGTCCTCCAGGTTGGAAATGCAAGCCTGGTAGTTACTGAGAGGAGAGGAACATGCTTTGTGCTCGGCCCTTGTTCTGACTGATCCTTAGAGCCTGGGTGAGTTGTACCTGTGTGAATGCAGCAGTAAGGTGGTGTCCAAAAGAGCTGAAAAGTATGAGACCTGGGAGGAGCTGGTTGGATCAGGCTTCAGGTGGGACCAGAATGGCAGACTGCGGTAGTGCTTCTTTCACAGGTTGCAAAAAGAGATCACAGAGATGACGTGGGTGCAAAAACTGTCTGTTTTGTTTTAGCCATGTGGATTTCGAGGGTAGTCATCCATAAGGAGGTGTCACAGCGAAGTCAGGCTGAGAGTTAGGAGAGAAGCGGAGTAGATCTGAGGATATGGAACACGAGGAGAAGGTTCTTGGCTTTGTCTTCATGAGATGTTATCCATAAATAAGGTATTGAAATTGTGTTACGTGCCTTACTGAGTAGGGCCTTGTGTTTTCTCCACCTGGAGTTTGCAATGTCCCACAAACCTCTAATGTCTTAGTTAATGCAAAACAGCACAAACTGCTGTGAACAGAGAGTTGAAATGATCTAATTTCATTTTTTTCCCAAATGCTGGTGTTTGAAGATCTTTTTAATGAAGCAGCATGTGTTAAGAGCAGACCCCCTGAGCAGGCCAACAGTCTTTCCCAGAGTATCAAAATAAAACTTCAGGAAAAATATTAAAGACCATTATGTTAGTTTGCTCAGTTGTTCAGACAGCTGGATCTGGCTATTTTAGTAATCTAGTGTAGAATCAGTGTAGCAGGATTAACAGAATGAGGCAAAATTAACTCTGGTGCAGTTTGGGCCTGGTGTGAGGAATCTGTGGAATGATTTGGGTCTGGTACAAGGAATGTTGGGAATGGTGGTGATTGCTGGTGGGGAAAGAGGCTGGGTGCTGTGAACCCCTCCAGAGCAGTGTCTGAAGGAACCATGCACTAATGTACAGTGGGAGATCAGGGACCTGCTGTTCATCCACACCTCATGTAATTCTTTGTGTTAGTTTTCTTCATCCATTTTAAATTCTGTAGGTGTTTAATGTGGTCCAACAGTTGGACTTACTGCTGTGTGCAAGATAGAGCAGAAGCTGCTGTTGTTTTGAGCGACATGGGCATTTTATTCTCATTAGCTGTGTGTCTGCCCTTTGCTTCCACCTTTGTGGTGGATGTGAGGCAAATATTTAAAAAATACGTGTATGATGTATAGTAGTGGCGTGACAGAAACTGGAGTGTTGCTTTGCTAATGGTCCTTTGTTTTGGGAATGAAGAAGCTGAAGGAGCAGTGAACTGGATAACCAGTTCTCTTTGGTTTCTCCTGTGTTTATGAGACAACACATTCATAAATTAATAATCAAAGGACTGTGGTGAATGCGCGCCACAAAAACCTGATAAATGTTGATGAACCTGCCAACTGAAATGTCTTGTTACTTGTAGATAAATACACAGAGATGAATAACGAGATTCCTAATACCGGTAATTTTGTCTTTAAAGTTTTCACTCATCTCTAAACTCTGACGTTGTATTTGTCTAAGCTTTACAACTATTCTCAATGGAATTAAGAACACTGCTCACCAAATTAGACATAATTGGACTAAACTGCAGTTTAGATCCCTTCAGAGAAATGAGGCAGTTAATGTGAATGAAAATTTAAATTAGTTTCTTTTGAGGACTAATGCAGTGGGACAGACTGCAATGACCCTCATAAAGAGCCTGAGCAACTTTTTTTAGAACAGAAAACTTTTTTTTTTTTTAATTAATGATGCTGTTGTGTCTCCTTTCACATTGCAACCTCCCCAAAGGTTTCATCTCCTTTGTGTGCATTTTAGTTTCGAAAAATACTATGGTTTTATTAATTTTAGTTATTCAGTTATTCAGAGCAGAACGCTTGATTTGAAAATCTAAATTTGTCTTCCTGTGGCCAAGAATCACATCAAGCTCTTTCCCAAGAGACTGGGGTAAAAAGGTCATGGCAGGGTGGGGTTATACTGCAGGTCTGGTCAGATTTGAAAGTAGAAATTTTCCATGTATTTACATTTTTACTCAGTTGTGACTGATGGGTCCTACTTTCAAAATTGAATTTATGTACAAGGTGAACAGGGATTATAATTATACTAGCTGGTTGTAAAAGCCATTTACAGTCTTACATTTAATAATGTTTTATATTTAATTCTCTTTCTCATACTGGAAGGTATCACAGAATTTAACAGATCCAAAGAGTTGTCTGCTAGATCCAGTGACTTCTGAATTTTGATCCGAAATCACAAATCTTTGGGATTATATAGAGTCACTGTTCTCCTGAATGCATCGTGTCTGTAGAATAAATTCAGAACTGGGGGGAATGTTAAGTGTTACCATAGTTAGTACTTTATCATAACAGTCTGGCCTCAATTTAAAAAGGAGACAAGTTGTGCTGCATTGGGGTACCAAATACCTTTGTATGCTGGTTCCTT
The DNA here is from genome assembly GCF_003984885.1 of Neopelma chrysocephalum. Classification (NCBI taxonomy): domain Eukaryota; kingdom Metazoa; phylum Chordata; class Aves; order Passeriformes; family Pipridae; genus Neopelma; species Neopelma chrysocephalum. The sequence goes on from NW_020897691.1 coordinate 16,253,766, forward strand.
GCAGAGTCCACAGGTGCTTATTAGGCACTTAGGCAAATGGTAGACTTTATGTGTCTGTACATGTGTCTGTACATAGGACTCTAGCTTTAAAATAGTGTGCTGCCTGGGGGAGGTTTGGAAAGAGAGGCAAAGAAATCCTCGGATAAGGTGAGAAGTGCTAAGATATTCAGTGCTGTTGCCTTTCTTGTGACTTCAAAGAATTGTTGATGCTAATTCTGAGGGTGTTATCTTCAAATAGCCTCCACAGCTTTTCCTTCAGGTAGCCAAATGCCCTGAGAGCCAGTCAAGTTAAGGTTATTCTTGTGTTTGCAGGCCTAGCAGTTGTCTTTCAAGAATGAATCAGTAAAACTTATTATTAAAAAAAATAATAGTGGTCTGCTAATAAATTTGTACTGAAGAATCTCAAAGGCCTTTAAGAATTAAGGTGTTATTTTCTGCACCTGATTTTCTTGCTTCTCTTTAATGAGTTACTGCCATTCAGTTAATGCTGTGTGCAACTGCAGAGGAGCTTCCCAGGGTTTACGTGCCTTTGTTCGGTGGTGTGGCATCTTTATCCCTCCTGAGTTCCTGTGTTTTAGATTTATGAGAAGGATGATGTGAGAAGCGGGAATGTAATCTGAGTATTCAGCCATTCTGTATTACTTCTATTTAATATCTGGTCTCAGCATGTGAAAACTCTGAAGCCAAATTATTCCATCTGTGGTATTGGCAGTGGAGCAGAATGGGATCCTTTTTTGTGAGGTGGATTATGTGGCTGTGAAAGGCAGCTTTGAGGAGTGCAACAACGCCGGGTGGAAACAATTTGGCTTAATTAAGGGCTTCTGAACTGAAAATCAGTAACCTAAATGCACACACTTCATTGCCTGTGCGGTGCTTCTCCCAGATCTCACCCAGCATGTGAAAAGAGTTGGATGATTAAGAGGAAAGCCCTTTGCCTGACACTTTGTCTGTTGATTTGAAATTCTGTTGCAGCAGACTAATTGCTATTAAAAATAAATAACTGGATTTCCCCATTCAGAAGCTTTATTTAGTGGGGTTTGGAAGAGAATCATCAGCAGTGTGGCATCTTTCTGATCCCAGTTTGGTGCTTCAGGCATTTGGATTTACATTACACTGAAAGATGGGATCTATCTCTAGTACCTTCGTTTCATTAACAGGTCTTCAATAGCAGTATTTTGGGAGTACAACGAAGTCATAAGACAGTGATATGTAATTAAGGTTTGCTGTTCTACCAGAGGAAGTTTAAACCTTCGCTTCAGGAATAGCGGTTAATTAGTTAAAATGGCTTCTGTTGGAAGGTAATAGAATTGGTTGGAGAGCTAAATAAACAAATAATTAAAGGGTAATTAAGTATCTTTCAATGGCCACAACATATTTCATATATTTAAAATAAAACCATGCTTTTGAAAGTACATTTCTTGTTATATGGCAAGCCAGTACAAATTCTGAAAATAATTCAAATGTATCAAATGTGGAAGCTGAAAAAGAGGGGGTTTTTTGCATATATTAGGAAATCTAGAAAAAATATTTAAAATGCTATAGTGCAGAGTCCCAAAGATTTGCAAAGCTCTTTCCTCCTATAAGAATAACTTCTGCCTAATAGCTGAGGTCCAAAATTCTAGTTTTAATCTCAGTTTCACTGCATTTCCTCCTGGGAAATATACATGTATTCTGCTTTTTGTCCTGAATAATTCAGTTTCTTTGTAGTTGTATTGTTGGTGATGATAAGATAAGCAGATCATTAGAGAAGCAATACCAAAGACTGTATTGTAGACAGGATTCATTCATATATCAGAGCAATTGTGCCAGGCATTTTGAATGAAGAATTTCTTTCCATCAGCTAGATTCACCTTATCTTGGAGTTTTCTTTCATGCAAAAAACCAATTTCTACACAAGGTTATAGGCCACTGTCTGTAAGACTTTCTTCTTCCACGTTTCATGTGGGAGAATGGTAAGATAAATAGGCCCAGATTATGTTGGGGTTTTTTTCTCACAGAAGTACTTTGATTTAATAAAGTTAAAATGCTTGCATGTGTATATTCAAAATGAGGATGAAACAACAATATTCTGTGGGGTTGGTCGGGGGGAATGAGCGAGCCTAATCTTGATGTTTTCTTTTTTTTTTTTTTTGTTTCGCTTCTTGCTTTCTCCTTCCCTATCATTCTTCAATGAATACTCGACCATGCAGGTTTTAAATGCAAGTTTACCAGTACCTGATGTTAGTGAAGACAATTTGAAGCATGATGGCTCACCACAGGAGCCACAGCAGCTAGGAGCTGTTACAGCATCTAAGGAACTGGATGGGCAGCAGCCAGAGGTGGCTTCACCCCTCCAAGAACCACCCAGAGAGCAAGCAGAGCCCACTGGAACAAATGGTAAGTAAAAACCTGTGTTCATTGGACAGATCATAGAGGCTGGGATGCTAAATGGATTGAGAGGTAGAAATGGGGCTCAACTAGTCATCTCCTAGTGAACAGGTAGTTACTCAAGTGATCTGCTGTTGCTCAAGTGCTTCTTCTAGGACATTGTTTCATGGGAGATGTTTTCTCTGTAGGAGAATTCAGATGACAAATGGCTTGTGGACTGAAGCTGTCAGTATCAGTGGTGGGGGTGTCCACCTGTTCTCCCCTTAGGGGTGTTTTTTGGCTCTTGGTGCCTCTGCTTGCCTGCTTGTCATCCCAGCCATTCACCTGTAGGAATAGCTCAGTTTCCACTTCCTATATTGGAAGTTCCTGCTGCATAGGCCTGTCCCTTCCTTCATAAGGCAGAAAGCCTTTTATGTTATTTCCTTAGCGATATTAATGATAAATGATTTTGAACACACAGGAAGGGGCAGGCTGCTAATCCGTTCCCTTTCCTTCTGCTTTTAACTGGATTTGCATTTTGACCACAGAACCTTTCTCATCATAGACGTCCCTGTCTGTTCGGTCTTCAGAATCTCTCCTTGCCTTGCTGCACAGTCAGAAATGTGCTGCTCTTTCTCCTGGGTGATCTGACAGCCCGCCTTTCCTGCTCTCATCAGCCTCTTCTTTCTTCCCTCTGTTCCTGTTCACAGGCATGCAGTGAGATCTGCTTCAGCAATTCTGCTGCTAGCTGACTTTTTTGACAGGATGGCAAGACAGAGGGATAGTTTTCAGTCAGAGCAGGCAACTAATGCTGGTGTTGGAGAGCAGGGAAGGGATGGGAACAGGGTAGGACAATCTTCAGTGTCAGCCTGCAGAGCAGCTTAAGGCATGTGTGTAACCCTTAGTGTACTTTAGGGTCTAAATCCTAATAAATGCAATTCTTTGTCATGTCTTCAGATTAATTGCTGTAACACTATTATCCTAATAGAAGATTATTTTTCCACCCATTGCTTCTGGGAATCACATATTTAGGAAATGTCATTAAAATCCACATTCATCACACAACTTCCACTTACATCAACAAAGACAACCAACCAAAACATAACAGAAATTCCCCTCACAAAAATCAAAATAACATCATCACAACACCAAAGGAAAGTGGGCAATTTACACAAAATCCACCTCTTGACTGTTCACCACAATTACCACAAAAATTTCATTCTCTAACATTGTTCAGTACTTATTTTGCCTGTTACCTCTCCCAGTTACTATCCTTATCTAAAAATCCTCATGTCCCTGGGTTTTGGCACCAAAAAGACTGTAGTAGGTTGACCCTGGCTGTACTCTAGGTACCCACTAAGCCACTCTCACTCTACTCTGCAACTGGACAGAGGAGAGAAAATGTAACAAAGGGTTTGTGAGTTGAGACAAGGTCTGGGAGAGGTCACTCACTGATCAGTGTCACAGGCAAAAGAGACTCAAAATGGGGATATTAATTAAATTTATTACCAACAAAATCAGAACGGGAGAAAACAAATATTAAAAACACCTTCCCCCCACCCCTCCCTCCTTTCCAAGTTCTACCTCCTTTTCCCCCAGTGGTGAAGGGAGACTAGAATGGGAGATCGCTGTGAGTTCATCTCAGGTTGTTCCTGCCACCTCTCAAAGAGAGGAGTCCTTCCCCTGCTCCAGAGTTAGGTCCCTCCCACGTGAGACAGTCCTTCACAAACTTCTCCAATGTGAGTTCATCCCACAGGCAACAGTTCTTCACAAACTACTGCAATGTGGGTCACTTTTCCACAGGGTCAGTCCTTCAGCAACAGCCTGCTCCAAGTGGGTCCCCCACAAGGGCAGAAGTCCTACCAGGAAAACTTACTCCAGTGTGGGCTCCTCTGTCCATGGGTCAGCAGGTCCCTGCCAGGACCCTGCTCCAGCATGGGCCTCCCATGGAGTCACAAGCCTCCTTTGGGCGTCCACCTGCTCTGGCATGAGCTCCGCCACAGGCTGCAGGTGGATCTCTGCATCCCCATGGTCCTCCATGGGCTGCAGGGGCACAGCTGCTTCAGCATAGTCTCCCACCAAGGGCTCCAGGGGAACTTCAGCTCTGGCACCTGGAGCACCTCCTCCCCCTCCTTCTGCACTGACCTTGGTGTCAGCAGAGTTGTTCACATGTTCTCACTCCACTCTTCTCTGGCTGCAATTTTCATCTGCTCAACAACTTTTTTTCCCCTTCTTAAGTATGTTATCACAGAGGCATTACTATCACTCCTGATTGGCTCGGCTTTGGCCAGCAGCGGCTCGACCCTGGAGCTGGCTGGCATTGGCTCTACCAGACACGGGGGAAGCTTCTGGCAGCTTCTCACAGAAGCCACCCCCGTAGCCGCCCCGCTACCAAAAGCTGACCATGAAAACTCAATACAAAATCACATCGGTAGGGGCTTTAGACACTGAAAATAGGATGTGATGTGTTTTATCCTTCATTCATGAAACTTTTCTCTTTAAAATTTTACTGTGTGTTGTTCCTACTTTTATCAGGCTTTATGTCACTGTTAATGGAACCAAGTCTACATGGTAGCGTAATTTATGTGAAAGGGAAAACAGTTCTGTGTGTTTGCTCTCAAAGTAAAAAATCGCTTTATGAAGGTGACACAGCATGTATTTCCTGGTAGCAATATCTGAAAATGACATCATCTATAGAGACAAAACTTGCCCTGTCAAGCATTGAAAAGATAGCTCAAGTAAAGGCTACAGTCAGGTGTTCATAACTGTTTATATCCTCCCCTCTGGGCCTTACAGAGTCTGATTCACTTGTCTTTAGCAGAGGAATAGCGGTGGGGAAGAGGTATCCCTTAGATGCTCCATGCAGAGAAATGTCTCCACATTGAGAAATACACCATTTTAGTGCTACGCTTCTTGTTCTCCGCTCATTCTTTATTTCACCCTGATTGCAAAGTCTATAAAATCAGAAGTAAAGCATCATGACATGGAGCACTGAGACAACACTGGTATTTGCCTACAGTAAAGTAGTGTTTGAAGGCTTTTTGGGTGGATTGCTTGGTTCTGTTGTTGTCATTTGAATGTCACATTCAGAAGACCATTTGAGAGATGACCCAGACTCATTAAAGTTGCCACTATCTGACTAAATTAACCAAGAAGTCTGGTAAATTAACTGGAAAGTTGGTGCTGGCAATCAGAGCTATAGATGAAGGCCCATGTATCATCAGAATTTTGGAGATATTCAACATAACTCATAGAAGTATTGTTGCTATAATAGGAGGTCACCTGTATTAGGTACTGATCTTTTACATTTTGTTTTATCATATTGCATCCCTTTTTACTATCAGTAGGAGCATCACATTACTATAGTACAAATATCCAAAGTAACCTGTTTCTGAAACTCTTGACAGCAGCCTTTGAGATAATTTATAAGTAATTATGTTGTAGAGAATTCCAATTAAAAAAACAAGCAAACAAACAAAAAAACCAAACCAAACAAAAAAGACCAAATCAGCCCCTAAGTGACAGTTAATAGGCAAAGGAACAACAGAAGTGTTTAATATGGTTTTATTTATGAGGGGTAAAATACTTGCGACTTTTAAGCAGCATCTGTTGAGGTTTGGTGAGGATGCCTTGCGGGAAGCTGCATGAGGAAGGCATTATAGCAGCGGGAACTGAAGCGCGCGGCTGTGTGCAAAGCGGCAGCCGGCGCCTCTTCCCTTCGAGGCAGAGAAAAGATAAAGGCTTGAAGTGGCAGTTCCAAGGCGGACACTTTGAGGCACCACTACTGTGCCGTCCAGCGGTGAGAAGAGCCGAGCCGAGCCGAGCCGAGCCGAGGTGTGCTCCAGGGCCGGCAGGGCCCGCCCCGGCCGGGCGGGCGGGGGTGGGCCCGGGCGGGGCCCGGGGCTGTCCGGGATTGGGGGAGCGGCCGTGGGGCGCGGGAGGGAGCCAGGCCTCCATCAACCAGCCGTCATTCAACCAGACTCTCCGTCCAGCCAGCTAGTTGCCGGGGCGGTGGAAGTGCGGCTGCCGCCCGGCTCCCTCCCTCCCTCTCGCTCCCGTCGGTCGGCGCTGTCCCGCGCCCGTGGGAGGAACCTCGGAGCGGGAGAGGGTGTGTTTGCGGTGGCCAGTGTCGCTTCAGCCATGCTGGGGACAGTGACGATGGCGGGTAAGGCGGTGTGGCACTGCCGAGGTGTCGGCACACGCGGTTTTAGCCTCTGTGGGCTGAGTAGCGCCCGGGCTGTGCGTGTTTGGGGGGCGGCCGCAGCAGCATCCCCGGGGCTGGCGGCGATGCGCCGGTGTGGGGCGCCTCCGGGGCCTCGACTCCCCCAGCTTTACTGACTGTGGATTTCCTGTTAGGGCGTCAGGAGTTAAATGGTCTGCCTTACGTATTTTTATCTTCGTGAGAGTGGTTTCCAAGCAAAGGTTGCTGAAACTTCTTAAAAGTTTCATGTCGCCTCAGTGGGACCTTCGATGTGATACGATGGCTATATGAATGTGGAGGTGCTAACTGGGTGCTTTTCTGCAGGACCAGGCTATGACCTGGTATCTGAAAGTGAGGAACAGAAAGAAAAGGTAGTGACCACGTTGAAGATGCTGTTACGTTAATCAAGTAATAAGGTAGTAAAATACCTTAAGAGCTAAACTGGCTGAAATTGGAGGAAATATAGAAGTTAGCATTGTTTGTAAGCTGTAAAAATATTTGCATGAGAGAAATAAAGCTGTTACCATATAGCTGTTTTACCTTAACAAAATTCAGAGATTAGCACCATGGCAGAATGTGTGTGTGCATGAGGGGCAGCAGAATCCCAGCCTGTGATACCAAAAACTTCATGCTGTGTGCATTGAACTCCACACATTTTACTTAAGGAAATAGCACAGGAGCCACTGAAGTCTGAGAGCTAATACCATAAACTAAATGTGTTTTCTGAAAAGATAATAAGTTTTGGAGGAGCAAGGAATTAAAAGGAAAAAACATTATCATGCACTGCTGAGTTTGCACAAACCTGTGTCTTTCTCTGGGAGATAAAGTGGTGTTATGAAAATTTAAATACACAAACACCGATTTTTTTCGTTAAGATAACTAATTTGCATCAGAATTTCTCTCAGATTGATGATGAATGTCTTTAACCATCTAGGAAGTCTTTATTTCGTTGTATTAATTAAATAATTATTTACTCTCCTGTATTTTGTTTGCTAGAGCCAGTGAATGAATTCAATGCATAGGAGGAGTTTATTCATGCAAAATACTTTAACTTTACAATACATATTGACAACAAAGCCTGCAGAAGTGCGGCTCCATTTGGAGCGGGCCCTGGGGAGGACTGTACGTGATTTGAATCAGTTAGTAGTGGAGGAGATATCCTACCGCTGTTTACAATAGGGTTTTCATTAAACTTGATGTTTAATGAGCTTATCACATGCTGAGTCTCTTTCCTCAAGGGTTCTCTATTTTTTTTATTTCCTTTTATTGTTAGTAATTAAAGGTTAAACTGTTTTTCAAAAGCAATCTCTTTATGGGGTTGCACAGTTTGATCATTTGAGGTTTTCCTTATTTAATAATTCCCGTGGAAGAAACTTTGGATTTTCACTGCAGCACAGCAGCTGCTTCTATAGTATGTTTTGCAAGAACTGCACCTAGCTTGTAATGCGAGTTACCATTTCTTGGAAGGGATTAGTACCTCTGCTTGTTGGTATGCGGGAGTGTTTTAAGCCGTCCTGTGTCTAATGCGTGCAGATGCGGCTTCAGCTCCTTTGTGGTGAGTTTGTGATGTTTACATTAGTCTTTTTGCGGTCATTTTCATAAAGAAAAAATTTAGTCTGTTTTTCATTGTGCATTTTCATTATTCATTAGGGGTTCTCAAAAATGTCCTAGCATTAACTAACCTATATTGTTTATTCTACCCCTGTTGTTAGCAGAGCAGATATTTATTTTTTTTCCTCTCAAAACCCCAAGTGCTAGTGTTGCATCTATCTTATGCTTAGTGAACGCGTTTTATTTTAAGAAGCAGAACCAAGCCACTGAATGTGAGATGTGGACAGCTTGTCTAACCATGAAATTTCATAAATATTTGTAGCTTGCTGGTTTGGTTCCCAAACAGAACAGCTGGGCTGGTCTGAGAGCAGTTTACTGTTGTGAGTTCATTTAATGAAGAATTTTTAACAACAGTAACTATGTATCTAAGCCATAGCTAATGACGCTTGTGGTTTAAAAATAATCAAACAGAACAGTTTTAGAAGAACCTTATGTTTTCTGATTTTTAGTGATGTTTCTTAAAACACTGAAATGAAAAAAGAAATATCTTAAAGTCTTGAATAAGTGAAATACATAACTTTCCTTGCTGGAATTTGAGAAGCTGGTCTCAAATTTGGAATTTGAAGCTCTGAGCTGGAGCAGACAAGTACAGCTAAAGTAAAATTTTCTAAAAGTAAAGATTTGTGAGGAATGTTATATCATCACAGCAGAAATGATTGTACTTTCTTTTAAGTTACTGTTCTGTGAGGTTTTTTTCTAGGGACATTGCTTTTGCTTTCTAAAGGAGTTCTAAGCCATTAAAATTATAGCTATTCTGCGGCTTATTCCTTTTTTCAAAAATGGACACAAAAGTGTGTGAAATTTTAAAACTTAATTCTTCAGTTGTCACCCAAGTACCAGAGACTGAGGACTGAACTTAATGGTATTTGATTCAAAAGCTTTCAAATAGCAACTTGCTCGGAAGGCTCATGAATTGCATGTATGCACTGTGAGATTTAGTGCAGAAAAATCTCTGTTAATCCACCCTCATTATTTAATTATTCTGAAAGAACTCCCTCCCTGCAATTAACATGGAAAGTCAGTCCTTAGAAATAATTGAGTGAATAGAATGGGGAAGGAAGTGTAGTATGTGCTTCCCATTGAAGGGCTATTAGTACATTAAAGCGGAACCAAATATGGTGTATAGTAGGAAAAGGAAGGAAGAATTTGTGAAATATGTTGTTAAGAAGCAGCAATGTCACAAACCTTAAACCGTGTAGTTAAAAAAAAATTTAAAATGGCTAGAAGGGTAACACCTGGGCATATTTCTGCATTACTTTGTTACTGCAAAATGAATAGTGTGTTTGTTTGATTTATTAAACCCAACCTTCTGAAACTTGTGGTTAAAAGAATCAGAATTTGTGGTATAATGCCCAACTCTTACACTCTGCAATGAAAACCTAAAAGCACAGATTGGCTTTTTGTTGTTGTTTTGGTTTGTGTTTGTTTTTTTGGGTTTTTTTTTAATGCTAAAGTATTCAATTTCACTAATAATTCCAAATATCTACTTTATTCTAAATAAATCTGTTCAGGACAGGTTTTTCACAGATATTGTAATTTCAAACTGTGTTTTGATTTTAATTACTTGTCTTTATCTTGACTTTGTCCTTAAATATTTCTAATAATAATTAGAATTGTGCAGTGAAGAGAAAACTGCGTTTGACAAATACAAGTTTGGTATATCATGGACACTTGGTTCATACTTTTTTTAAAATGTCTTCTGTTTGTGTCATGTGAGTTTTAGAGCAGTAGCTGGGGGGGGTTTGTGTGCTTGATTGATTTTTTTACAAGTTGTATTCATAGCAAATCTAGATAGAATAGAAGCAAATGATTGTAAAATATCCCTTCAGCCTTATGGCTTCAGCATTTGTTTTTGCTCATGCAGACCTACTGAGAGTATTGTGTATGTGACTGAAAGCACAGTTTGGCCCTAAATACTTAAATGCTGAATAAATGAAAACAGCTCCAAGTCCTCTAGAGCCTTTCAATGGCCAGTGGAGTTTGCGAGGTGGGCGCTGGGTGTGTGTCCCATGCATCTGAGAGATTGAGAATGTAGAGAATTCATGGAAAAAATCGAGTGCTGTGCTGCAAATCCTTAGGGGGAAAAGTCAACCAGCTCCAGATGTTGACATGGTTGACTGCGAGCACATGAAGTGCTGTGGATTTAACTCTTGCGGTCAGAGTCCTTTTTTTTAACTGTTTGGCAGCTACCAGGGGAGAAACACATTTTCACTTCTGAAGAGAGATGAGATGGTGGGAGCAGTTAGGTTGCATTGCCAACAGTGTCTATCAGCCTCCTAAAACAAAAGTGTTATTTATTAATTTCATTTTTAATCGAATTAGACAGGAATTCAGTCATTCTGAAAATACTGATTTTCCAACATCTGATTGGCATGCCTCTAATAAAACCAAAATAAATTCTTACCATGGGCTAAGTACCTATGAAATTGTGAAATCAAGCACCTTTGAGGCCCTAAGACTGTCAGTTTCATATTTTTCTTTCAGAATAAAACAGAACACTTGCAGTTATTAAAACAGAAGGAGCACCTTGATTCAATTAAAAATGTTTGAAATGTTAACTGGCATGTAAGTAGTTAAAATAGAATTTCAGTGTTGGTTCTTAGCCACAGTGGATTTAAATAGCAAAGTGTATCGATTTTATGATACCATCCCAATCTTTATCATTGCCTCTGGATATATTTTTATTGTATTCTATTCCTTGACTATCACGTAGTTGGTGAAGTACAGCCTGCTCAGGAAAGACCTAAAGAAGTTGTATTCATATCAGTACTTCACTATTTTTTTTTGTCCAGTAGCTACTGTGATGAGCCTCTCTGGTATTTCTTAAAAGTGCTTTCAAATTCACCAAATTATTTCAGAAAGTGCTAGTTGTCCTGCCAGAATACCTGTGGTAGTGACATGCTACAGTACTCTGGCCAACAATACTTCATGTAAATAACTTCCAAACCTTTCCAAACTACTTGTGGTTTGCTTTGCACTCAGAAGTGCACTGACAATGTTTGGTCACTGCAGTGTCATTTATAAAAACATCATTAAAGAATCCAACTGTTAAATATAAAGTTCAGGGTGTACAGTTGACTTCTCTGGTCTTGTGTTTCTATTGTGCCCCAATGAATATAAAAATGCTCTTCGGGGTATAGGTTGTGAAAGTACAACTTGGATATACGTGGCACTGGAGCCTCGTCGCATGACACTGCAGACTCCTCACAACATGCAGGCAAATTTCTTGAATGGTATATCTCTCCTCAAATTCTGAGGAAGGGCATCAGAAATTCAGTTTAAAAGACTCTTCCAGGGATTTAAAATGTGAAAGAAGGAGTCAAAGTAGAGACTGGCTGCAACAGCAGCAAGTCACTCAACAGCTGGCACCAGAATGTTACCTTTGGGATGAAATATGTTCTGGACAGGTTAAAAGCTTTTTGTGGGGAAGTGTGATGTGTGTAGCATAGTTGCAGCTTGTCAAACTGGTATTAAAAAGTGTTCAGTCAGTTGATACTTTTGTTAGTATTTCCTTTTGCAATGTGCTTAGTGAAGTTTTGCAAGGCAGCATGTCTGCTGGACTCGCAAGGAAAACCTGATTCAATAGTTTTGCAAGCTTATCATTTAGTCTCTAAACTCTGTATTCTCTATTTTAATTATTGCATTTGCTATCGTAATGTTAAATGATCAGTGTTTAATTTCATAGCTGGTTCAGCCAGAAAAATCATTTTTAGTGTAAACAAACTGAAGAATATATTAAAGTACCTGTTACTAAATAATTATAAAATATGTGATATTTTGAAGAGAGTCTTTGAAGAAGCGCCTCTAACTTTGTGAATTCCCATTAAGCCTTTAAAATTTTATGTTAAATTACAGAATTTTATGGAAATGACAAGGACGTTATTTCTGGACATAGGAATAAATGAACACAAGTGCAAAAGCAGTTCCTCAGCTTTTCCATGTATAGTCTCAGCACAGGACTATATAATGTTTGATTGATAAGAGTTAGTTTTGCTTGTGGGGTGTTCTGGTGTTTGCAAGAGTTATATTACTGATGGAGTAAAAATCCTGGCTTCTTCAGAAAAATGTCTATTTCTTCCTACCCTTCTCCCTCACAAATGACTCAGTTCAAACATCTCCATTTTAAAATGTTCAAATGTTCAGGGAGTTAGGCTGTTAGCAGAGGTCAGGCTTTAAAATTAATTAGGAGTTAATAATTGAGGTAAGTAATTTTAAACTGTTAGATAAAGGGAAAACCAAAAGGATTTGCTTATGTTGACTGAGAAACACCAACTAGTAGGTTGCTGATAGTGAAACATAGTTTGCCCTCTACATATCTATTAGAAGTCAGTATCCTTGTAGATTTTGTTTTGCTTATTATGTAGTTAACATTTCAGTGTTACCGAGACTGCATTGTCTGTGCGTTTCTGAAGAAGCAGCCCTTCCTAGAGGTGACACAGCCAGGCAGAATCGTCATCTAGGCTGTGAGGGATCTCTGGAGATCAGGTGATCCAGCAAAGCAGGATGAACTGCAGAGTTAGAGGCAACTTAAAGGTGGTTCACATAAAAACTAAAACACTTTGGGGAGTTTGATGATGCACATACGTTTGAAAGCTGTCCCTTTCTGCATTTGGATGTTGAAGTAGAACATGTACAGCTTAAAAGAAAGGCACCATGACTTCTCCTGGGATGTTGCTGTTTAACATTGAAAATTTTTTTCATAATTTTATTTTTTCATCCTGGCACTCGATGGTCAGAGAGACTGACCATCTGACTTTGGTCAGTGAGAAGCATACGTTCCCTCATGGCCTTGTACTTTCAACTGTTGCACAAAATCAAGGGTCAAGAACAGTATTAAACTGAAATCCTGGCAGCATCCAAGCCCAAGAATCTTTTGATGTCTTGAATGTGCCACAGATTTAATTTACATGCCAGTCTGTGAAGTTGGGTAGCTCATGGCCAGAGAGAGCAATAATACTTAAATTGTCCCAGCAAGACTGAGAGTGGTTGCCAGTGACCTGAAGGAAAAACTCAAACTGTGCTCAAGAAAGAGATAATGCAAGCACAGACCTGTGAGCAGTGGAGGATTTTACCTTCTTGCACAGTAACAACCTCATGAATTTTAAACAATGTGGAATTGCTGTAGATGAGGTTTTTCTGGCCATAGCGGTGATCTAATGTATGGGAGTATTCCAAGATTCATGATCTTTAAAACAATATATTGTAATGTGTTTTGTGGAGGTTACAAGTTTTCAGAAAAACAGGTAATTTTCCATGGGTGTTTTCACATCTTGCGTTTCTTTTAGAACAGAGCTATAAAATGTGCTTTCTTGTCATCATTTTAGGTCAACAGGCTTTTTTTCGGTGGGGTTTTTTGTGGTTTGTTTTTTGTTTTGATTTGGTTTTTTGTGGGGTTTTACTTTGTTGTTGTTGTTGGGGAGGTTATTTGTTTGGGTTTTTTTCTTGGTTGGGTTTTTTGTTGTTGTTTTTCCTTTTTCCTCAGAGGTGTCTGTCTGCATGGAAGTCGTTACTGAGCTTTGCTTCAGGAATAATTACATATATTGTTCTGTATAGTCTATGAGTAATGATATGATAGAAATAATTTTTTTTTCTGCGTAAGTTCGCCTTACAGTAAAAAAAAAAAACAACCTCCCAAACCAACCACACGAAAAGAGCTGCAAAATCACGTAACAGAAGAAGAGAATATAAGCTTGAAAGGTGCATTTGCACCTTTGGAAAGAATCATACAATGATATGAAGAATGAAAGTAATTATAGTAATCATAGAACAAAAACTAGTCCTTAAAAATGTACTAGTAGCACATAGAAGAGGCACACTGATAGTAGACCAATTATGTTTATGAAATTAATAAAAATGAAAAATTATATAAAGGTGTAATATAACATTACATTGAGAAGAAAATTAACTGGGGGGTTTTTTGTTGTTGTTGTTTAAACAGTTGGACAAACAGAACATTCCAATGTAACTTTGAAGGAAGACACTGAACCTATGGAGACAAATCCATCTCACTCAAGCACCAAGGACAGTGTAGATGCTGAGAAGGAGGATGCTCATTCAATTAAGCAGTTGCCAGCTTTGGAAGAAGACACAGAAGAACATGTGTCTGAGCCACAGTCTTATGATCTGGGTTTTAAAAAGGTTTTTAAATTTGTTGGCTTCAGATTCACAGTGAAGAAGGAAAAGACGGGAAAATCAGAACCAGTTCAACTACTTACTGTAAAAAAAGAAACACAGGTCCCTGAAGGAGATGATGATCAAAAGGGAGTCAACTCAGAAGAAACAGTAGTAGCTGAGAATGCACTCTCTGCAGAAGACACCACCAAAGATGCACTGAAAAATGAAAAAACAGAAGATGAATCTCCTAAAATACCAGAAGCAAATGAGATTTGTTCTCAGTCAGCTGCCTTAACTGCTGATACTGCATCGCCATTAAGAAAACTGTTTACTCAAGGATGGACTGGATTTAGAAAAAAGAAGAGCTTTAGAAAGCCTAAAGATGATGAACAACAGTCTCCTGTGAAAGAAGAGGAGCAAGAAAAAGAGGGGACAACATTAGCAACTGAAACCATTGAAAAGGAGGAGAAATCTGAGTTTGAGAAGCAAGATGAAGAGAGGAATGTGACAGCAGTAACCATTGAAGCACATGAGAAGGAGCAAACTGAACGTGAAAAGCAGGAGTCAGAAAAGACTGTGGCAGCCATAGGAGTAGAAGAAAGTGGGGAGGAAGAGCTAGTCAAATATGATGAGCAGGGACAAAAAAAGAATCTAGCAGCAGCAGCTGTAAAAGAAAGTGCAGAGGAGAAAAAAGATGAAGACGATCAAGAAAGGAAACTGGTGGAAGTCTCAGAAGATCTTGATAAAAAAGAAGAGAAAACTGAAGAAGGAGGGAAAGAAGGTGAGGTGACAGAGAAAACACTAAAAACAAAGTCAGTGGTGTCTCTTGTCAACAGTGTGAATGGAGAATTGAAAACATCCTCAGAAGTCCTACCTGTGGGAGAAAAACTGGAGTCCATGGAAAAGTGTGAAATAGATGACAGAACTGAAATATCCTCTGAAGAGAAATTTGAAACAATTGAAATTTCTAGTGAACAGCTTAAAAAGTCTGAAGAAAGAGAAGGAGATAGACCTGCTCCACTTGGGAAAGAGACATTAGATGAAAAAACAGAGGAAGCAGAATTGAAGATGTCGCCTAAAGCAGATGACATCACACAAGGAGAAGCTCTGGATAGAACCACAGAGAAGAAGGAAAGCAAAGAACATACTTCGAGTGCTCCTGGATCAAAATCCTCTTTTACTTCTGAACATTCAGTTGACACAGAGGGTGGTCAACAGTCAGTCAAACCCATTGAGGAAGGGGTACAGGGAAAAACTGGCATAGTTATGACTGATACTGACAAACCAGATGAAATAACCATAAATTCTGAAGACGCAGCTGGAAAAAGGCCTCTGGAAGGTATCACAAATGAAGCTGAAGTCCTGTCTTCTCAAGAAAAGACTAAACTACAAGGCAGCCCTTTAAAGAAACTCTTCACAGGTACTGGATTAAAAAAACTCTCTGGAAAGAAGCAAAAAGGCAAAAGAGAAGAATCTAAGTTAGGGGAACAGGGCGAACCAGCCCAGCACTTATCAGATTCCCCAGATAGCCCAGAGGAGCAAAAGGGGGAGAGTTCTGCTTCTTCTCCCGAGGAGATGAATGAAATTCCTTCTTTAGAAAAATCTACAGATGGAATGCAGGTCACTGAAAATGAAGATGCTACAATTCCAGATGTGGAGCGAAAAAGAGAAAGTGTTACACCCTGGGCATCATTCAAAAAGATGGTGACTCCAAAGAAACGTGTCAGAAGACCTTCTGAAAGTGATAAAGAAGAAGAAATTGATAAGACAAAGAGTGTTTCAGTGTCTGCAACTGAAAACCTTATTGATGAAAATCAGGGAGAAATAAAAGAAAATGGGATTGACCAGAAACCAGAGAAAACTACAGAAGAACCCAAAAGAAAGGTTGACACTTCTGTGTCCTGGGAAGCTTTTATATGTGTAGGTTCTTCAAAGAAAAGAGCCAGGAAATCATCATCATCTGATGAAGAAAGCCAAAAAGTAGAAGAGTCTGGACAGAGCAAAGAAACAGCAACAGATGCAATTCTCACTAGCTCTCAGGAGAGTGATCAAGGACAAGGCAATTCTTCCCCAGAACAAGCTGGAAGCCCATCTGAAAGTGAAGGTATTTCAACGTGGGAATCATTTAAGAGGTTAGTCACTCCAAGAAGGAGATCCAAAACCAGAATGGAAGACAGAACTGAAGACTCTGTTGTGGGATCTAGCCTGGATCATTCAACATCGGATGGTGAGCCTGGAAAAGATGAATCGTGGGTTCCATTTAGAAAACTGATGCCCGGACGTAGAAAGAAGAAGTCAGATGGAAAGCCAGAACCAACTCATCTTAAACAAGCAAGAGAAGACATGACAGAAACAGCTGAAGAAGATTCTGATATTCCAGCTGTTGTTCCTTTATCCGAATATGAAGCAGCAGAGCAGGAGAAAATTGAGGCTCAACAAGCGAAAGATGCTGAAGCGATGAAAGAACGAACCTCAGAGGAAGAAGGAGCAGAAAAATTAGAGGAGACCCTAAGGATGGAGCAAGGATATGAAGGGCTGGTACATGCAGTTGCTGTTACCGTTGTGGAAGGAGAAAGGGCAGTAACCAGCATTGAGGAAAGGTCACCATCTTGGATATCTGCTGCTCTGACAGAGTGCATTGAGCAGGCAAGAGAAGAGGAAGAGAAAGAAACTCTGAAAACAGCTGAATTGGATGTTATTGTGGAAGATGCAGTGGTAACTGCTAAGACAGTGCCAGAGACGAGAAAGGATGTAGGTGATGACACCACAGCGAGTGAGCTGGAGCTAACCTCAGAAGCAGTGACAGCTTTGGAGACAGCAGAAGCTTCCTGTGCTGAAGAAACAATGGAAGTGTCCCTTGGCGAGGAGACAACTGAGATGGTTTCTGCTGTTTCACAGTTGTTGGAGACCCCAGATACTACAGAGGAAGCTACACCTGTACAAGAAGTAGAGGCCACTGAACAAAATTTGAAAGAATTAGACAAACAGACGCAAAAAGTTCTTCACGAAGTTGCTGAAAGAGTAAAGTCAGCAGATGTAACACAGCTGGTTAGTGCAAGAACCATGACAGAAACTATAATTACAACAGTACAGGGACTTGAGTCAGAAGTAAAAGATGATGCCGAAGATGGGAATGTTGTAGGCCAGGAAACTGTTTTGCTTGAACAGTGCTTGGAAAAAGGAGAACACGAGAATTTCCAGCCCCAGCAGAGTGCTGGGAGCATTCAGGGCCAAAACAGAGTTGAAGAGAGTGTTTTACATGAAGGTTCAGAGAAAAGTGAAATATGTGTTGAAGTGGAAGAAAGCACAGAAAAATATGAAAATGTGGATATATTGAGAGATGAAAGCCAGTGTCAGGAATGTGAAGAAGCAGTTGTAGAAGGCCATGAAGAAGTACACGAAGTGCAGAGGACAGTAGAGGAACCTTCATCACAAGACGGAGAGTTTCACAGCATCAAAGCTGTCACTCCCAAGGAAGAGCTCTTTGCAAAGCAGGAGCCTTCAGAACAAGAGAAACTCCCCGTAACAGAGTTGACAGTAGATGAGACAAGAGATGAATATGCTCCAGAAGTACAGACTGCAGTAAGTATTACATAGAACACAAAGGTTGATTTGTCAAAAAAATCAGCAAGTGTTAGATATTATACCTAATTTAGAACCAGGTTATGAGCATATTACTGTCAAGGACCTTCCTTGTGCAGCCTGAGACAACTGAAGTTCGTTTCTAGTGAGACACACGCACAGATCTCCAGAAGCAGCAGCCACTGAAGCTTGTGTGCAGGGTGGGGTGGATGCGATGCCTACAGAAATGGAATGGGAGATTGTGTCTATGGATCTGAAGGTGCTGAAATGATTGCCATTAGGGCTTCTGTACAGCACAGAGTGACTGAAGATGGACAGCTGAGATACAGATATGATCCATGCGACACCATACATAGTGGTATCTTCAGTTGTAGGCAGAAATACAGTTGTAGCTGAGGTACCCCTGCAAAGGGAGGACATGAAATGACACCACTATCTCCAGCTTTAAATGCTGCAGTTATTTGCCTGATGCGTTCCTGCCTTCTTCCCTACTTCCCCACCATCTTCCTGGCTTAGTCTTTGTGTCAAGTGCTGCTGGCTGTCCCTTGCTTTAGGCTGCCCTTTGATTAATGAGCTGTCCTCAGAAACTGAACACAAGATGGGATCTTGGTGAACCACTGATCTCAGTGTCATCCCAAGATGCTCTTCCCATAACTCTTGTCCTTTTGGGTGTTTCTTGTGCTTTTTCACCCAGAACATTGCTGGTCATTCCCTGCTTGTAACTGTTTTCACAGATTTGTTGCAATTCTCCACAGGTGCTGGACAAGACAGGGGATGAAACCTCTTCCTTGGAACTTGAAGCTGAAGAGCCTGTGCAGCTTGAAGGAGAGGGGAAAACCCTCATTGTGGTCCCTGTTAAACCTGAAAGACAGGATGAAATTCCTGACTTAGAAGAGCAAGTTTGTACTAAGGGAGTTAGCAGGGCACCTACTCTAAGAGAAGAAGAGGAAGATGATGCTGTGCTCATCGGAGTAAAAAGCACAGAAGTCACAGTTCCTGAGGTTCCACTGCAGTACAAGGTAAAACCCTCTGACCTTCCTTCAGAAACGGTTGGCTCAGAAGCAGGTGCAGGTGCTGAGCAGAGTGTGAGCAATGGGACTGACAGTGACATTGCAGCAAAAGATTCTGTGCCTGTCCTAGAGCCACAATGCAGGGAGAAGACAACTGAAACCTCCTCCCAGAGGGATGAAACCAAAGGTGACAAAATAGAAGATGCTATTCTCAAATCTGAAAAATGCTTGGAGAGCCCTACCACTGTTGCTGAGGCTCCCACACCGATTAAAGCAGACAGTGTATCTAATTTAGCATCAACATGCCCAGATATTGTTGAAAATGGAAACGCTGTCATTACTGATGTAAGTCCTAAGAAATGTGAGACACCCAGCAGCTTAGCTGAAGAAGAGACTCTGGGAAAAAAACAAGAACTTGTAGAAACCTTGAACTGTCAAGGCTTCCAGAAAGAAGATAACAAAAATGAGCAATTGACAGAAAAAGCCAAAGAAGTATCTGAACATGGAAAACAGGAAGCTGTAAGAGGTGATGAATGTTCAACTGCTGTCCAGCAAGAGGTTTTAACTGTGCAAGAGGAAGGCTCTGACTCAGCCTTCCCACAGGCCAAAAGCTTGGAGGCTCTGAAAACACCTGTGCTTGCAGCAGCTGCAGCAGTTGGACAGCATGTCGTGACAGAAACCGCAACACCCGCAGACATGACAACCAGAACTGTACAGCCATTTGCAACCACACCGGAGCAAATGGCTTCTGAAGAGGTCCCAGTTACTACTATAGACTATTCAGGCTGTGGGACTGTAGGGCTTGATAGTGCAGAGGCACCCGAGCCTAGAGTAACTTGTGCTTCTGTGAACGGAATATCAGAGGAGCAAGAGAGGCCCCAGAGCACAGGACAACCCAAACAAAATGGCATTCCTTTCAGTCACAGTCTGCCTCGCAGCCACCCAGAATTTGAGAAGCATGTTGTTCAGTCCGTGATTATAGAGTCCCAGAGTACGAAAATTGTATTGAGTGCCATCGAGTCGGCTGTTCACAAACTTGCAGAAACAGAAGAGTCGGCTGACTTTGAGTCAAAGCAGAGCATTAAGTCCATAGGGAAAAGCCCGTCAGATACAAACAGGCATGAACTTCTGGGAAGTATGCAGGTAGATCAAAAACTTCCAGTAAAAGAGGAAGAGATACGAAGTAAAGAACAAGAGCTCCAGCAACCAGGAATAGTAATATCTGCTACCTTAACAGAGTCTGCAGAAATTCATGCAACTGTAGAAAAAACAAAAGACGTGCTTTTAACTTCTGAGATGCTGAAAGATGGACAAAGTCAGAATTCCTTAACAGTTTTGACTAGCCCTGAAGACATTCCAAGGGAAAGTGTGATACTTCAGAAATCAACACTAGAAGAAAGTACTTCAGAAGATTCAACCAAAGACCCCCTAGACATACATCCACCAAAATTAAGAGAAAAAGAAGTTGGGCACATAACGGAAATCTCAGACCAACATACAGGCCAGCAGACATGCAGAGAAAGTGAAGAACAACAATATCACCTGTCAGTGGAAGATGGGAAAACACAGATGTGGGAGGATGATAGTTGCCAAGAAGGAACATCTTGTGATAGACAAAGTCAGAACTCAGTGGCTCTGACACCTTGAACGTAAGTAGCATTTTTAGCCAGTAATTTATTTCTTTTTCCAGATAGTTCATAGTGTCTCCATAACTGTTCTCTCCAATGTGGTGGGGGTTTTTTTTGTTTCTTTTAATTATTCTGCTGAAGGGCTACTCTCACTTCAGTGGCCTTTGATTTGGCATGTCGTTCAGCATGGTATTTCTGGGAGGTAGAAAATTTACTTTCTGATTTTCCTAGATAGGAAATGTCATGACATGTTTAATATACAGGATTTAATCCACACACTTCTCTAACAAAACTCTTTTTAAAATCCTAAAGGATATGAGTGTTGCCTTCCGTGGTAAACCTGGAGTGCCTCATGTACAAAGCTTTTTGCACTTCAGTGAAATCTGAATCAGAAATGATAGGTATAACCTCTTCCAAGGATATATACTGCACTTGCTTTACCAAGTAATGAGACCTTTATCCCTATCTTTGAGAACTGTGTGGGAAAATAAGATGTTCTTGAGAGAGCAAGTTGTTATCACTAAAGCTTTTTTACCGTTGTCTTTCTTTCAGATATGCTAAGCATCCATGTGGCATTTGGAGAAATGCCAGTCCTAGAGAACAACTGACAATCCTGTGACAGAACCAGGAGCTTTATTCACTACCCTTTATTCTTGGATGTTAACATCTGTTCTTTTGAAGACCTTGCCTTGTCATTTCTATTGAAAAACAATGCCTTTAATGTTGGCTATGTCCACACCCGTGTTCCATCCAAAGGTCATTTGTCTCTGCCCAAAATAATCCATTTAGACTGGAGTTGCACCACTGAGTGAATGGGCAGACCACTGGAATTTGTGCCACGGTTATTACTGTCCCCTCACTTTAAAGTGTGTCCTGTCTGTCCCATCTCCTTGAATCCCTTCACTCATCCCTGAATCCCTCCCTTCTTTCTGCAGTCTCCCTTACCACCCACATCTTCCATAGCTGCCTTGATCTGACCTATAAGTGGCTGTAGATGCTGTTCAGCTTGTGTGTGAGGGGAAGGAGGACTCACTGATGAGAACACATGAGACTTCTAGCTGAGTAGCAGATGTGTCTATCAAACAGCAGGAACTGGATCACGCACAAATTGTTGAGCAAGATGCTCAAGTTTGCTGCCTTTCAGTCCCATTCAGGTATCTCTGTCCATCCTTCAGTTGTATTTGTGTAGACCTGATTTAGTCAGAAATTATTTCTACAGTGTAGCTTGAAAGGAGATTGAGAAAAACCCTTCTTCTGTTGTTTCAGACTTCAGGTCTCAGGACTGGACTGTAATGTATTGAATATTTATATGTATGTCTTAAACCCAGTTCTGATTTTAATGTAGAGCTATAATACTTATGTACTATTTAGGTGTACCCTTAAATGAATTTTGTAGAGTAGGCCGGAGAGGAAATTGATACTATTGGAGCGGAAATTGATAACATGTCGTTTCCTATTTATTGTTCCAGGTTTTTCCCCTTGTAAAATCTCTCAAAAATTTGGCTGTCTCGCTTTGAATATTTATATATATGTTCTAAACCCAGTTCTGATTTTAATGTAGAACTATGATGTTTCTAAAGACAAAAGGAGAGCCCTGACCTGTGTCAGATCCACCGATCACTTCTACTTGCTGTCCTCCCTGATTTCTGAGAACTCCCCAGACTTACCATTTTGCTATCACCTTGTTCTTGTACTGCAACCTTTGTATCTCACCCCTCTGATTCCAGCGTCTGCTAATTTCTGGTCATTGCCCCATCCAACCCCAAGTCTTACTATGCTTACACTGTCTAACATCTTTCCTGCATACAAACTTCCTCCTCTCCCAACCCCCGCCCGAACTGCTTTCCCACCCAGCATTTTCAGAGATCCTCCCCACTCCTGTCAATTCTCTGTCTTTTCTGAGGCAGGAATAGGAAGGAGGGTAAGGGCTTAGTGCTGAGTTCTGCCTTCAATTGCAAAAAGCTGATGAGATCTTTTGGTTGTCAGTCCAATCACATAAGGTGGATTGAACTGACAACAGCTGTAGACCAGAATGGACAGGGTGATAGAAGGATGGTAGAAGCCCCAAGCCTGAGAGTCCTGGGATGTCTGTCAGTTGGTCCTCTCCTTTGTTTACATTAAAATCAAACAATGGGTACAAGTCCGTACTTTCAGCCCTGATCTCTAAAGTGAAGGTTACAGGTCACACGTTGTGAAACCAATGCCCACCAAGTTGAACAATGCTCACTATCATACCTGTATAGTAATTTATTTTAAAATCAACTTTTAGTGTACAAATGCTCTTGTTACAGCAGGTCCTTGCCTCTCCTCAAGACTGCACGTCCAGCAAGCAATGTGACTGATTGCACTGGTGTGATTTTTCCTTACCTCAGAGCAAATTATATAAATATTTAAAGCCAAACAGTGTGGTTTCAAACAATCCAGTCTATCTCTGTCCATCATTAGCGGCAACTTTCCCCCTTAGCTTTGGGCAATTCCAAAAACCTTGGTTGATTTCCACACGTTTAAGTTGGCTTGCAAGGTAATGATGCTCTTAATAACACTTCACAAGTGCAAACTTGGCTGAATTTGTACAAATTGTATACCTATGTACCTTAAGCCATATTGCAATAACTGCAGCAGGTAAAACAAAATAACAGTAGCATGACCTGTGTAATCCCGATTCTTACGTTTGTAGCTCCAAAGCTGTTAATAATATGTAAAGTTAATTCTTGTCTGAACCTCATTTAAATAAAGCTAGCTTTACCACAATGTAAATTGTCTGTTGGTAGTAATTAGGCAGGCAAGGGCTTTAACTTGCCTGTTTTCTCCATTAATCCAGGGCCTTTGGTAAGCAATGCAACAAACCTAACAAACACAAAAGCTTCTTATAACCGACAGCTAAAAGAACTACCACACCCAAAACCACGCTAATGGTGCAAGGAGCATGACTCCACGAAAAGATACTACTTTGTTCCAGCGTATTGCTTTGGCCTCTGAAATTCTCCTTTGAGACTGTGACTTCTGGCTTGTGCTTAAAAGCTTGAAGCTTTCTCTAATCCAGTGTATGGGGTTTCCAAATTTGAATTTGTGTTTTTAAGGTAGATTTTCATTGATTAAATAAAATGCAACTACAAATTTGTTCTAACCTGTGTATGTGGTGTGTTTTTTTTTAGCTTTCTTAGTTTAAATTATTTTCTGATGGTTGCTTCATCTTCAGAAAGTTAGATTTGTTCCTGAGAATTAATTTGTTGTTGACTGACATTCAGCTTTTGATTGCAATTAAAGGAACTAATTACAGAATTAAATTACTATTTGGCTCTAAATTTCTATAAAATGTGCATCCTTCAGAAGAAGTAATAAGGTACTTAAGAAGACTGAAGAATAAAAAAACCTTCCATTAAATTCAAGATAGGTAACAGTATTCAGTGAGCCAGATTATTAAATCATATGCCTTGCTGGTGTGACTAAGGTATAAAAAAAACTCCAGCAAAGTAACAACATAAATGTCCACAGAATGTTTTTCACAGATTAGTAGAGTAAGGATCTTGGGCCCATAACTGGTGTCTTCTAAGCTCCCCCTCTTCTGCTTAGCCAGGGTGTACTCCTCATGGCACCAAAAATCTGGACATGCTGGTTATTCATATTCACAGACCTTGGACTTCAGACATGAAGTTTTTCCAGTTCTGTATGTTCTGTGGCTGAGAATGACTGGCAGCATTTGTATCTCAGAAGACTCACATAGATTCACACTTGAACTAGTTTTGTAATAATTTGTTCCTTCCTATCTCAGCTAAGATGCTAAATCCAGTATCTGCAAATATTTAGCTGCACTGGTCACAGTAAACGCAGGGATGTTGGGACACTGCAGGATGCCTGTCCCTCTTCTTCCTTTTGCATTGTGTCAGGGAGCTCACACTGCAAGTGACTGATACCACTGTCCAACTCTGGCATCTGGAGGTACAAATCAAACCAGCATTTCCCACCAGACATTGTGGTCAAGGTGTACACGGCCTCTGCTGGTCCTTCTACAAGGTTTATGCATTTGTACTGTGCTGTTACTGGTTAGTATGAAATCCCTAAACAGGCATCTAACTAGGGATTGGAGTCCAAGCCTTTTGCATCTCAGGGAGGTTTGTGTGCTGTTTTCTGTTTTGCAGGGCTGTTTTATTGGCAATAGCTCAAGTATCCTGCCTGTTAGCTCAAGCTGTGGAAGCAGATCCCATGCAATTCAGAGCATATGGGAGGCAGCTGTGCTCGCTGAGGAACCTGCACAGCTTGGATACAAGCAAGTGCCTGGGGATGGGCAGGCGGCTTGCCAAAAGCTGAGAGGATTCCTGAGATGATCATGTCTGGATGCTGAGCACTGGATGTTTGTCATTCATGCGGCCACATGGGAGGGGAGCAGGCCTGAGGAGGCTGAGGCCCTGCAAGGAAGGATATGGCTTGGAATGAGGAGCAATGTGAAACAGAAGGCCAGTAGAATTGGTGGCATGGGGTTTGGAGTCCTAATTTTGAGTGGGTGAATGAGATGTCTTAAAGGAGGATGACTCTTATCTCTGAACATTTTAAGATGCTGCTAACAAGATGGAAGCTTAGCAACCACAATGCTAATACCTGACTTGGAGCTGATGTCATCTCTAGTTGGACACTAAATTTAGTCTTTACAAAAGTAAGAATGAAAGATGGGGGTCTAGTAAAGGCCTCTATCTGTTCTGCTCCAATGTCCTCTTGAGAAAATACTATCAACTCCTTAAAACAGGAATAACAATTTCAAGAAGCATATCCTCTTCCTCCTTGAAAATGTCATCCATTTCCAGAGCTTGAAAAGGTCACATATAATCATA
Organism: Neopelma chrysocephalum; assembly: GCF_003984885.1. NCBI lineage: Eukaryota > Metazoa > Chordata > Aves > Passeriformes > Pipridae > Neopelma > Neopelma chrysocephalum. The sequence continues at coordinate 16,279,084 of NW_020897691.1, forward strand.
AATCGTATGGATTGAAAGGGACTTTAAAGATCATATGGTTCCAAACCCACTGCAATGGCCAGGGCAAGGACTGATGATATGATGAAACGAGGGAAGCCGAAGTCTGATATGCCATGGGAACTCTGCCCTGAGGACAGTTTCTGTGGCAGCCTGACCCTGTCCTCATAATCTGCTCTACAGATGTGTCTCTGTCCCTCCTACAAAGGCACCAGACTAGGAAGGATAACCAACGCAATGCTTTTTCTTCTAAGCAGCTAGACAAGAGGGATATGTAAAAAGTTGCAGGGCATTTAGAAGCCAGCTGCTGTTCTGGAAGGCAGACATCCCAGGAAGCCTTCAGGAAGCAGCCTGGCAGAAATCCCTGCCTCCTCCGCAGTGCAACTGTCCCCTCGGGGGGGTCTGCTGTGTCCCCTCAGCCTTGCAGTACTATGGCTTCCTCTCCCCTGCACGAGCTCTCTGTCTCTGCTTTGTAAGCAGGTTCCTTGTACTTCCAAATTAATTTCTGGGAGGTGTTCAGCAGACAGTCCTAGGGTCAGCGTGACAGTCAGTGGTGCCTGTCATTTCCCATAAAAACACCTGTATGAAGTGAAAAACCTGACACACAACTGCTTGTACTAACACATCTCCCTTCCACCATTCCAGGGGTAGCCAGGAAGCTAACAAACAAAAAGAAAGACAAAGGTGACACTCAGCCAGTGTTTGAGGGTAGTGCATGCCCAGAGCCTCAGAATGCCCAGACCCAGGGCAACACAGGGTCCCGTGCTTCCCCCACTCCCTACAGCAGTGGGAGTGACTGCAAGTGTTGCACACTTGTGCATCTGGCCCCGGCCACCAGCACTAGGATCACCTATTGTGTGTGCCGAGACCCTCTGACAAGACATTAAGGGAGGAGGACAAACCTGGGCGGAGGCTGACTGCGGGATTTGAAATCCACCTGCTTTTGTAGTAGAAAAGGTGGCCAAAAAAGAGTAGAGTTTTCAAGGCTGACTCACTAACACAGAGGAGCCTGGAGGGTTACTTAGAGCTCAGAGGGGAGGCTGTGCTCAAGGAAGATGGGGCGAGGGGGAAACATCAGCCAAACTGTTTGAGAGACTGCCTGGCAGGGTAGTCATCCCACAGTCCCTGTCAGCCACGTGGGTATTTATTCAGAGGAAGCTTTTCTTAGCCCAAATCCATTCAGGTTTTTTCATCTCCCAGCTGGTATTTTCACTATCATTTCCTGAGCACTATTAAGAATTACGAAGACAAATATAACCTGTCTATTATGCTGCAACCGACACAAACTCTTTCAAAATAGAATATTTACTGAATAATCTTGAAAATAGCATTATTCTCTTTGGCATTAGTCTCCCTGCTGGGGAAATGCTTTTATTGGATTTTTGCATAATCTGTTTTGATCCTACAATTGGATTCTGGTTCATACATCCTCTCTCCTCCTTAATGCCTCACAGATGCAGGGGAGGAACCTGCATCAGTATGAATGATGTGGCAAAGACTGGGCATATTGCTTAGATTTCTTCATGCAATAGCATATTTAATTAAAAAACCACCCGAACAACCAAAACAAACAGACAACCCCCCTAAGCCATTATTGACATCAACTGGTAGAAGCAGGCTCATATTCACTGTGGCAGTATATTAACTATATTGAAATTACTATTTTGTTTTCTTTCACTCCTAACCAATAGTTGCTCATGAAAAGAACAGATACAACACTTCTTTCTGTAATCATTGTTCCTTGACACATCTCAAGGCTCTAGACATTCCTGTTATTAGTTATTTATTTTTCCAATACAAGAGACATTATATTTTGTTTTCACTTTCCTATTAAGAGCTTGGATCTCTTGGGTAGGATCAAAGCTTACAATCTAAGCTATTGAAATGATTTTGCTTAAAACTTCCCAAACTCCATTTTGAGTTTTGACTAATGCACAGGAGCACAGTGGTGATGTGCTATGGCAAAGCAACATGCTATATTTTTATATCATACTGTAGAAACAAGGAACCTTGGGACATCACTGAAAAAATAATGTAACACCTCTTGAATTTTGAGTTGTAAACTATGTAAGGTATTGATTAATTGTCCCCATTGAGAGACAAGGTACAATTAGCAGGAAAATGGCAGTGTGTCATACTGACAACAAGCAGGGAAGCAGAAGAGCACCATTGGAGGACTGTAGGAGCAGAGACTAACATGCATCAAGTGATGTAAGATTCCTGCTACTGAAAACAAAATGTTTATTGTGACAAACTTGGCATTAGGAAAAAATCAGAGAGGCTTCACAATCCAGAAAAAGATTTAAATGAGTTGAAAAACAATGATTGCTTTTACTGAACATTAATTTGTGACTTGTTTGCAGCAATGGAGATAATGCGTCCACTGTGGCTTCTCAAGGATGAAGTCCTCATATGTTCATAAGAATATGTTCATACATTCATGTGAACTACTGAAGTAAGAGTATCTTCACTTTAAAGATAGCTCATAGCTTTAAAGTAGCAGCAATGAACCAAAAATACTTTGAAGCTAATGCTTTCCCATTCTGCTGGAGGAAAAGGGGGGTAAGAGGGTTTTTTAAAAATTTGCTAAAAACAAGAAACATGAAAGTATATGGGTAACTAATTATGATCTTTAAAGTGTAAAGTTCAGTGTAGCTCAGTTTTCCCCCTCATTACCTATTTTCTTAAGTAATAGAGACACCAAACCCATCTGCCTGGCTCCTACTCTAGATACAGCATACAGACCAAAGTTTAGAAGGTTATGTTTGAATTTTAAATGGGCTAGACTGAAATATTAATGATTCCTCAGCTTAGAAGAGCCTAAAATAGATTGTGAAGTGAGCAGTGCCGAGGTTAGCCTGTTTTAATGTTCTGGGAAAAAATCTACAGCTCTTTCTAATTCTGTTGTGATCTCAAAATGTAACCAAACCACAAGAACCGAGTGTCCCTAAAGTGAGAAGAAACAGTTTTTTAAGTGAAGAAAACTAAACAGAGGGAGTAGTACTGCTGATGCTTGGAGAATTAACACTTCTCACCCCTTCCTAAGTTGGCGCTTTAGGCTGGAGGAGAAGCTGGACATTTCTGTATTTTGTGTGTGCGCACACATGTCCGTGCATACACAGACCCTCCCTCTGGAAGGACATGCTCAGGCTCTGTCTCCTCTCTGGATCTGGGGACAGGGTACTTCAGCAGCTGCACTGAAGCCCAAATAATTGTTTCCCCTTGGCCTTGTACTTCCTTGGTGCAGCTGGAACATGGCGTGCAGAGAAGTGCTGGTGTTTCCGTCCCAGTGAAGTTTCTCTGCCATCTGATTCTCAGTTCACGGGTCTCTCCTGTCATTGCTGCTGCTAACGGAGTGCGGGGGACACAAAACACCCTCTCAAAGCTTATTTCCCCTTGTCTACCTGCCCCTGCCAGCCTTGGGACTCGGTGCCTTTGGGTGCTCTGCAAAGGGCTCTGTTCTCTGGGGCAAGCCTGCTGTGAGACAGGGCTGCCAGACTCCCTTCTGCCTATTTCTGTGGCTTCCCAGGGCAGCCCCTGGGTATGGGGATGCTCTCTGGGGTGTGCAGTGGCTGTCCCTGCAGAGAGCAGGGGGACAACGAGGTGGGAGGCCCAGGAGGTTGCACTGGTGTGACTGCACCATCTAGTGCTGTCCCTGCACAGCCACCGCTGGACACACAGCCTAAAGGAGGCTTAGCTGGGATTTCGTCACAAAAAGAAACCAAAAGAAAAAACTACCTAGGTTGTGCCTCAAACATGAGTAGAACCATACATCTTTCATAACCCCAAAATCTGGATAAATTGATATGTCAAAGGCAGTAAATTCTAGACATTGTCTTTCCAGTTATCTTAGCTTCCATCCAGCTTAGGCAGCTGTTAAAGAGGAAAAAGCAGGACACAGCACTAGCTTCCATCAGTGATATAGATGCACAAAACACACACATGAAATAACGAGCTACTTCAGTGGGCTCTAAAGGGAAAACTGGTTCAGTTCTAGATCACTGCCGTATTCAGGACCAGCCTGAATAAAGTCAGAAAATAATAAAGCAAGAGCAGAAATAGAGCCTAGACCCACAGGAGCTGCTCACTCAGCTCCTGCACAGTGCTGCCCTAAGGCCTGGCCAGCGCTGGGAGAAGCAACTGTGGCGGCAGGAAGAGTGGCAACTGTGCTAGCAGGGAGGCCAGAAAGAGATCAGTTCTGCTGTGCCTGCAGGCTTACAAAAGTAACTGTTTTGTAGCCTCTGGTAAGTGTCAAAGTCTTCAGGCCTCCGAGCTGGGAGTCAGTAATACACCGTTTTACCCTTAAAAGCCTTTGGCAGTAGGTCCAGCAGAAGCTGTACCGCTGAGGCTCTTCTGCTTCCTGGGGTGATAGAGGGAATACCTGCAGTGTGATGTAAAGGAAGCTGAGCGGAGCACTGGAATCATCAGCCTTAGCCAAGGTTAAGTAGTAATGCCTTCCAAGAGGTTCTCCAGAGCGTGTTTGCAGATATACAAGTATATACCACAAATGGTAAAAAACAGAGGAGAACCTCAAGTAAAACAAAGGTAATGGAAAATAGCCTGACTGTCTCTATGCGAAAAGGAGAAAACAAAATGGGGAATTAGAAGAGCATCACTGAGCATAAGTGGTTTTGGAAAATGTACTGAGATAAAAAGCAAACTCTCAATCAGTTAGCTGTGAAGACAACACCTGTTTTACAGCCATTAGCTGAGTTTCCCCTGAGTTTCATGTTAGTACTCTGGGATCTATACCTAGGGACAGTGACCTATATATAGACAGTACAACTTAGAAAAAGTAATTATTACAGCAGAGGATTTTAGGGATGTGTTCTTATGGATACCCACATGGCAAGTGGCAACTAACAGCAGACTATGGAGGCCTGACAGCTGCTGCCAAACCACTCATTGCCTCTGTTCCCAGTAGGGCTGATATAGTCAGTCCTCTTAATGATGGAGGGCATCTACTGATATGAAAGAAATGTTTTTGATGACCCCAGCACCAGGGGCAGATCAGAGGAGATTTGCTTTCATCAGGCAGGGACTTCACAATACATTTACTTGTCTATCCCAAATCTTAAACCATAGCCCTAGCATACCTTTAGCTCATGCTACATTGGCTGAAGAGCTGGAAATGTTAAAATTTCCACAAGAGGTCACTGTGAGGCAGTGCATTGGGGATGCCTTAAGAGGTGGCCACTTCCCAAAACCTGTAAAGACTACAAACACCTGCTATTCCCACAATCAACTGGGGTAGAGATACCAGAAGAAGAGGAACAAGGGCACAGTCACGAATTCATCTTTTGGAGAGTCAGATGGACAGGTGGGAGAAAAACATATGCTACAAGAAATCCAATGGTTACCCGTGTCCCAGAATAAGAAATGTGCTGTGCTTGGAACTTTAGGATCTTGGAGGACACATATTCCAGGATTTAGTATAGGATTTAGTAATAGCCTTACTACTCCATAACTTATTAGAGAAAAATGCAGTCTGTGAATGGACCCCACAACATAAGAAGCCCCCTAGAGCTGTTAAAGAAAACCATAAATGTGTATCAGTCACTAGTGCTCATCTACCCTATGTGGCCACTCTCACTACAGGTCCATGTGAGAGAGAAGGGATATTGGTGGAGACTAGAGCAATAGTGACTGCCTGGATCCATGCAACATTACATTACTTTGGGTTCCAAATCACAGCAGAAGATTACATTTGTATAGGAATGCAGTCAGACATAACGATAAAACTATTATTAAATAATTATGAAAAGAAAAACGATTTTGAATAGGAAACCAGAGATTATGACTTTACAGGAAGATCGTGAAGCTGGGCAATGGGGTCTTGGAGAAGGCAAATACACTTCCCCTCTAATGAAGCTTTGTGAAAGCTGAAAAGAGTATGAGTGTTTATTTCCATGGTAAGCATGGAGTCCTTCACTCCAGCTCACAAAGCTTTTTGCATCTCAGTGAAATCTGCATCAGAAAAGATGATAGGTATCATCTCTCCCTAGACTATTTTCTGCACTTGCTTAAGTGAGACCTTCGTTATCTCCATCTCTAAGAACTGATTGGGAAAGTAAGATGATCTTGAGAGAGTAAGTTGTCATTAATAAAACTTCCTCAATTCTCTTCTTTCTGTCAGATACACTGAGCATTCATGTGCCATTTGGAGAGATGCCAGTTTTAGAGAAGAACTGGCAAGGCTGGGGCAGAGCCAGAAGCTTTATCCACGAGGCTTAATTCAAGGATGCTGACAGTTGCTCTTTAAAGACCTCACCTTTTTGTCATGGTTATTAATAAGCAATGCCTTTAATGCTCAGTATAGCTACACGTGTGCTCCATGCAAAGGTCTGAACAACCAACCCAAGATCATGGCAGGTATCTCAACACAATCCCCTCACAGAGGGCAGCAGGGACTTCCCTGACTCCTTCTCCCTTTTCGTATCAGGAGACAGGGACAGAAAGAGGAGCATCTCCTAAGCATGCTCTCAGGTGAAAGAGAAAACTGATCCTGAAATTACAGAAGAAAAGACAGAGAGAGAAGGGGAGAAAATCATATTCTGTTTAGTACTGCAGTGCTTGAAATATTTGTTTGGTGACATTCCAGCTGAACAGGCAGTGTCTTGTGCCTGCTGTCTCCACCAGTTGTTACACAGACTTTTTGCAGGCTCCCTCTTCCTTCGGTAGCTCTTTTGCAGCCCCACTGTGGTGAGAGGCTCCCACTCTGTTTCTCTCCCAATCCTAACCCTAATCCTTGTCCTGATTTTTGCTGAGATAGAGTTAATTTTCTTCCTAGTAGCTGGTACAGTGCTGCTTGTTTGGATTCAGTATGAGAATAATGTTGATAACACAGATGTTTTAATTGTTGCTAAGTAGTACTTACCCTAAGTCAGAGTTTCGGTTTCCCTTGCTCTGCCAGTGAGGAGGTGCATGAGAAGCTAGGAAGGAGCATAGCCAGGACACCTGACCTGAACCGGTCTGAGAGTGCTGGGGTTGTGGCCTTCTTGACAGGTCCAGCATGGCTACTGCAGTGTGTGGCTTTGTCACCAAAGGCCCTGTCAGCTGGAGAGGCAGTATGAATCCTGGACATAACCATTGCTTCAGCAGGTGCTTGACTTCCCTGGAGTCTCTCTTGGGTTTCTGTAATTCTGAGCAATTCACCTGTGTAATCTTAATACATTTCTTGTTGCAGGGTGATACCAAGAAATGCACCTTCTTAATCCCTTTAGACATTGAAGAAGAATTTTGCCGCTCAGATGGTAGGTTTTAAACACAAACTGAGGAACTGCCCTCATCTATAGCGTTCTGCAAGCTGGCACTTCTGCAAAACCACCTACTTCAGTCAGAAGCATTTCAGTTCTATTCAGTGTTATTACTTTGCAAACAACCTCTCCCCTTATGTTCAGTGGCAGTGTTAAGTACCACTGGCATTGTATTTCTGTGTTCCAGTTTTCAGAGCCATGTTTAACCACATTCCCTGACAGCAATAGGAAATAGATGTGCTCATTTCTCACGTAAGAGTCACCACGGAGGTGTGGCACTGCAAGGGAGTACTGCTACTGGCAGCTACGTGACAGAGCAAATAAATCCTCTTGGCAGCAGCGGCTGCACTTTTTTCCTCTCACCGTGCAAAACCTCAGCTCCTGTAAGCACTCTGGAGGAGACCACCAGCATGGCCAGATGTAGAGTAAACCATCACCTCACACTCCCTTGCTGTAGTATCAGAAGCAGGAAAACGTTTTCTCGATGTTGCAACACTAGCTGACTTTCTCACGGGTCTACCAAGGACTTGTGCTGAGACACAAATACAGGTCTTGAGAACTTTTAATTTCTTCAGGTCAACTTTTCTGGAGCAGAAAACAGCTCCTTTAGGAGAAAGAGGATCGATCTATGATACTTTCTGAAAGGGGGAAAAAGCATCAATACAGCCATCATTTCCAAATTCCTAGCATGCTCTTCTTTTTAAGACAAATACAAATCCCATGCTGAGAGATTTCTGCCCCTTGAGCTAATGAGAACTGAAGATGGTGCTCCCATTCTCTGGGGCAAGTACATTGCATCTGGTAGCACTTTCTTTTGCCCTGCTGGCAGGAGCAAGGGGAAAGCACCAGCCTTAAGAGAAGAACTATCATCAGAGTGCTGCTACCCCTAGGCTGGCAGAGCAGAAACCATGTGTTCTCAATTCCATTGGTGACAGATACTGAAAGGCAGAAGTTCTTGCTTCCACCCTTGCTGTAAGATGGGGGCACAGAACCATAGAATCATTTAGGTTGAAACTGTTGTCATTGAAAGCTGCCCAAGTGACATACCTGCCTTGCATAGTTATTGCAGAAACCTCTGCAATGTCAAAATCCTCTATAAATGTAAAATATCTCTGTGTTACATCTGTGCCTTGGACGTTTCCACTCTTTTAAGAAGAAATGATTAATATAATATAAAAAATCTCAAACCCAAACAAACCCCCACCCCCAAACAGGAAAGGTGGTGTCCTTAGAGGCATGGTCACAGCTTCACAGTTTAGGTGGCTGCTTCCTGAGTAACTTCTCAGTTGTCTTTCAGACTCTCCCCATTTAGTTTGAGCTGCTGTTTCACCACATGTTAGCTCTCCACTCTGCATGGCACAGCTCTGCATGCAGATAAAAGCTGATCCAGATTTCAGCTGATTTCTTCTGCTGATTTTTGCTTTTGTTCCTCTTGCAGCAGATGGAACTCAGACAAGACAGGTGACATTGTGGGCCTTTGCTCTGAGACACCTCCTATATGACAGGAGAGTGATGCAACAGTCACACCCCTCAAGTCATGCCTGTGTTATGTTTTTTTAAAATTAATATAATACTACAGCTTTGTTGAAAAAGAGTAAGAAGGCCATGAATATTTTGAACTTTAATAAACTTGGTGAACAAGAATGAAGTTTCTCTGAATGTTCTTTTTCAGTTCTTGTAGACAAATCAGGACTTGTCCTGGGTCTCTTTCTGTTATCAATATTGCCAAAGATGTCTCAAAATGAAAAAAAAAATAAAAATTCTGCATAAGAATGCAATATCAACGAGTATTATGATTCTTCTTATTATTACTATTATTATTATTGAACAACTAAGACCACATTCTGTGTCCATGCCTGTGTGTGGAGAGCTGTATGCCAGCAACTGGAGTGGTGCTGATTGCATGATATGGCATCACCTTCCTTTCCTCATTAGCTGCAAATCACATGCTTTGAGTGACTATTTTCCTTTACATCCTTCAAGTACTGCTGTTGGGGTGGAAGGACCTGACCCTGTGTGTGTGTGTGTAGCCCTCCCTGTTTTCCAGACTTTACTCTTTTGTAGGACAACCAGGAAAGACCTGCTCCTGCTGGAATGGGAAGCTCATGCTGACAGTTTAACACCAAAAGAAAGGTTGTAACCAGTGTCCCTATTCAGGGCTGCCTAAAAGCCTGCACTTGTCCTCCTCTAGGGCTGCATGAGCAGTGGCTGAGTAACAATGTTCCCATGAAATCGACCCAATTTGAAGTCAGTTGCTTCTGGGAGAAAACGGTCTTGGTCAGTTCTAAATGGCAGATGTGACAGTGTAATATATATAAATAAATATAAATAAATAAACATATAATAGAGTATAAAATTTAATAAAATTTTAAATTGCATATTTTCTTGTCAGTGAATATGTGAAAAGGTCCCCCCTTGTCTACCTGCCCCTGCCAGCCTTGGGACTCGGTGCCTTTGGGTGCTCTGCAGCCCACCATGCAAAGGGCTCTGTTCTCTGGGGCAAGCCTGCTGTGAGACAGGGCTGCCAGACTCCCTTCTGCCTATTTCTGTGGCTTCCCAGGGCAGCCCCTGGGTATGGGGATGCTCTCTGGGGTGTGCAGTGGCTGTCCCTGCAGAGAGCAGGGGGACAACGAGGTGGGAGGCCCGGGAGGTTGCACTGGTGTGACTGCACCATCTAGTGCTGTCCCTGCACAGCCACCGCTGAATGCGCAGCCATTAATGGGCAATAACGAGCTGCTTCAGCGGGCTCTGCGGGGAAAAGGCAGGTTCGGTTCTAGATCGCTGCTGCATTCAGGGCCAGCCTGAATCAACTCAGGAAATGATAAGGCAACAGCAGAAGTAGGGCCCAGACCCACAGCAGCTGCTCGCTCAGCTCCTGCTCAGTGCTGCCCTAAGGCACAGCCCTGCCAAGGCCTGGCCTGTGCTGGGAGAAGGGCCTGACAGGGAGAGCGGCATCTGTGCTGGTACTGAGGCCAGAAAGAGGTCAGGTTTACTGAGCCTGCAGCCTTGAAAAAGTAAGTGTTTGGTAGCTTCTGATAAGTCTGAAAGTCTTTAGAGCAAACTGCAACAAGACACAGGGAAGGTGTAATTAGACGAGGTTTCCGAGCTGGGAGGCAGGACTACATGTTTACCCCGAGAGACTTTGGCAGCAGGTCCAGCAGAAGCCGGGCTGCTGAGGCTCTCCTGCTTCCTGGAGTAATAGAGGGGACACCTGCAGCGTGATGGAAAGGAAGGATAAGCACCCTCTCTTGCTCATAAGCATGTGTGTTAGTAATTTTCTGAGTTAATGACTATGTGAATTGTTGAAGCAGTACATTAGAGAATTGAAAATCAGACTAGTTTATCAAAAGAGGATTGAGCCCTGGTTTGATTTTCACCTAATAAGTTCATGAAATAAAGCTTGACTGACAGAGTACATTGCCCTGTGAATTTAAGAGACCCAAATGAACCATAGCAATCCATAAAACAGTTCACTGCTGAAACTAGAATTACACAATACAGTAGTAACAAACTAGAAAATGCTTTAACCATGTGGTTGAGAGATTAAGGATCACTGTAGAAGGCAACACGGATTTATCAGGAAGTTCTCTTAGAAAGTGTGGGAGCTGCTTCAAAATGGGACCTGACACAGTCAACAGCTTGGAGACAGTCTCTGGATCTATGCTGATGCATGCTGGAGTGGTGAGTACCTCCTCCACACTCCACAGAGCAGTACAGTAAGTGAACTTTTGTGTTAATGTGCATTTTGTGGCTCTGCTTCTCTCTTCTCTGAGTAGATTGCCTAAGGTTCCAGGAAAGCTCCAGTTTTGGCCCAGGCAATCAGCACGAGTTGAATTAGAAGAAGTCCTGCTGGCAGCTCCTTTGGCACAAGGTCTACAACACAGGCACTGCAAGGAGTGACAACAGTCACTGACAGCTGCTCCAAGCTCTGCATCTTGGCACATGTGACCTGTTCAAACACACAGACACCATGGCAGCAAGGCTGTACTGCAGAGGAAGTGTGTTTTGTGGTTTTGGTTAAATTTCATCAATATCTGTCCTTTTTAATGGCAGGCTTAATAGAAATCCATATTTAAGGACAGTCAGTTTCCCTTACTTCTAGAGAGGATCACACATCATTTGGCAAATACACATTAATGAAGGGTGCTGCAAAAGACTTCTTGCCTTTTCCTGTTTTGTTCTCCTATTCTTTTTGTTTTGGGATTATTTTGTTTGTTTGTTTTATTTTGTTTGTATTCAGTGACCTGAATACTCCTACTTCATAGCTATGAAGTATCTTGCCACATGAAAACATCTGTTGACTTTTAAGAAGCACTAAACAAGAGAGTCAATGACAGAATTCCAAAATTAACTCTTCCCTTATTTGTGTTTAAAGATTAAAAGGTGTGGAAATACAATCAAGGAAAATTACTTTAACTTGGTTAAGAATGAATCAATTTGATCTTCAACTGCTTGGGCTGAAGACATCTAAAGAACTATATTACTCTCCAGAAAGGTAAAGTACCCAAACAAGGTAATCCTGCTGTTAAGCAGATTGGGAAAAAACACTGCAAGGGATTGTGATGCCACCGGGTACCATAGCACCTGCTCTTGTCTAACCAGGTTTCCTTTAATTAATGTAAAAAATTTTGCAATGTCAAAGAAGTTATTTAAAGCTAACAGAAAGAAATCTATTTTTTTCCTCTTGCAACTGACCGTGTTTTGTGACTGAGGCTGTTATTTTATGGGATTTGGAGCTCAAGAGCCAGCTGGCAGATTTTCTAAACATCAAGACAGCAACTGAAGGCCCTGCAGTGTAAACGGGAGCACAATTCTAAGTATTCGATGTTTGTAACACCAGCATCTTCTAATAAATTCTCCCCCTGCAGAAGCAGAATGATTATCAGACCAGGGATCAAGAAGATACTTGACACAAAAATATTGATTGCAACAGACTGCAAACTTCACTTTCAGAAGTGATAATCCTCTGTTCTTTCTATGGAGCAGATAGATTTGTGTTTGGTACTTCTGAAGTCAAGGCAGAGGTGTCTTGTCAAGTGACATGCCTAGGAAATTAATTTTGAAGGTACTCCTTTGGAAAAAAATGGGGCTGAAGTTCAAGTCCACAGCCTTGAATGACGGCAGATTTTCACCAGACTTCCTAGCAGTTGCTTCCAAGCTGTCTGGTTTCATTGGTAGAAAATTCACAACTTCAGCAGGTGAGCAGACTGAATGAGTAATGACCAAGTCAGTCACAAATTTCTGAGTCAAACGCTGAAAGATAAACCCTCTAAGAAGTTATCCCTAACTGTAACAATAATTCAGAGCATTTTAACAAAGAAGCTTGAACAAAACTGTAATTGTGCTGTAATTATGCACTCTTGATGCAAATGTTAATAACCAGAATTTGTTAATAACCTGATTTGTTGTAGAGGAACAAAACTGCTCGAGCAGTTTAAAGGTAATGACTTAAACATCACTACAGAGCATCAGACAATAAAGGGTATTTAAAATAAACCATTATCATAGCTGAACACATATTAAAACAGTCTCTTTATTGTGATTATTTTTTCTTTTTACCCGACAGTGTTATTTCTTAAGAATAAATATTAACAGGTGAAAGTATCTCTGCTGGGCCTGCAAATTCACGTTCCTTGCAGCAGTACTGTCATAACCAACTATTTCGCTGGCTTCTTGTTCCCTGCCCTACCCTGCTCCTTCTTTCTGGGCAGTATGCCGGCTGCAAGGCCACACTGCCCACCAGATGAGGGACCTGCCCAAGCGGGAGTCACCACTTCCAACCTTCTACATCCTGGATGTTGCCAGCAGCCACACTGGCTTCAGTAACCCTCTTCCCTGTTCATCTCTGCCCTTGCACAATCCATTAGTTGCTCAAAACCTTCAGCAGAGCTAAAGTAGGGAAGATATTTGACAGAAAACCAGCATTTTTTAAGACTAGTTGTTTTTCACTTGAGCCCATTCAACATGCAATGATCTCCAAACAGTGGACAAGGAGCGATGAGAGCAGGAATAAGGTAAGGGGCTGATGAATGTCTCACAAAAAATGGTGCAGCCACATGTACCCCCGATAGAACCAGCCACCTGGGGAGCTGAGCTAAACTCTTGTACTCTGCCATGGAGCAGAGCTAGAGTTCTGGGGAAAATAAAAAAAAAAGGAGAAAAAAGAAAAAAAAATCTGATTAAGCAGTAACTAGCAGCTGAGGTGGCAGCACCTTGAGCAGCTGCTGCCATTTTGGAAATGAACTTGTCACTTGCCCCTAAACCACAGACACCTCAAAAGCTGACCTTACCCTGAATTAGGAAAGATTTATTCTTCTGTTTTTCTACTCTGAGAGCATTTCAGACTAGGTAAGATGAAATAAAAAACGTTTTTAAAGAACTTATATTGGTAGATGAAGATCCTAAAAAAGTTTTAAAATGGGCAACTCTAAAATAACTCCGTAAGATGTTATTTTTTTACTTCAAAACACTTCCATACTTTAAAGCAAAATCAATTGATTTAAAATCTATTATTCTAATACAAGGGAGATAATAAAATCAACACCACTTTCTTTATGATAGTTGTCATGTTATAATAAACTGGAAAAAAATCTAGTATGTAGTGACTTTTTGTGCTAAATCCACTGTTTTAAGTTTTAGCAAGCTATTGTTCATCTGTAGGATGGTAAACAGAATACATCACTTGGCTTTTAAACCAATTCAGCAAGACCTCATCCAGGAAGATCGAAAACCAACAACCTTTCACCTTCAACTCAATAAATCATATCCCATTTAATTCAGTTTTTATTCAATGAAATAATGTATAAAAACTTACAAATCTGAGAACTTAACTATACACAAAAAGATGATATTCAGTTTAAACATATACACAGAGAAGAGCTGTGGTTTGTGACTTGCCCTCTCCCACCCCTCCCCCCAAAACACACACTGTCTCCATTTATGACGGGGCACTTTTTCTGTCCACTTACACCTTCTATTGACCCAGTAATTGCTCAGTGGGCTTCACTGCTGCCGTCAGTGTAGGTTTTTAGGCTACCAGCAAAAAATCTGGGCATCTATTTGAAATAATAAAAAATCAACAACTTGATTTTTAACACAAAGATGCAGTGCGACCATCAGCAGTAACCAAAACTACAGAAGTCATCCTCTCACTTTTTGTAGACTTTGTCTTGGCTTTCAAAATAACAGGGCTCTCACAGAGCAGAATTTGCCAGCCAGCACCACAGATTCACTTTAAAACAACCATGATCACCTGTTGCTAGAACAATGTTTTTTCTCCCTCTTAACTCATGCCATTAGACCAAATGAAATCATGGACACTCCTTGCCAGAGTAAGGGAATAATGCTTTTCTCTCTCCTTTCATCCAGAATGACTCAAACCTATAGCTAACAACACATGCATGTGCTGCACTAATGATGGTGCAGTGCTCACCAGTATGTCACCTCTCTAGTTTCCTTGGTAGCTTGGGTGACAACACTTACCTATTAGCTTCTCCTCAACAGGTCAATAAAAATGCACACAGCCCAGGACGTTTTAAATTTGATTAAAACTAACCTGTGCAATGACTAGTTTTACCAAATGACTAAAAGACATTCCAGGCTGAATCTGAGAGTAGGTGGCCAGTTACTTAAAAAGGATGTGTGCATTTATTTACCTGTACCAAATATACACACAAACACTTCATATATATATATATGTATATATATCTCTATACATATACAGTATTTATATATATAAAGATTGCCATCACATTACTATTATAGCTACTTAAGTCAAAATTTGACTAAGCAGCCGCTTTGCTTGACTCCAAACACATACCCAAAGGCATACTTGAGGGAAAGTATATGGCTAAAAGAAACCCAACTCCTTCAGCTCTTTTTAACTCAATGAACAGAGATTTTTGCTCTCCTTGAGAAAAGTTCTGAGGGCTTTAGGTTATAACCTTAATTAACTTGCATGTGGACTTGTAAAAAGCACGGTGCTTATTTCTGCCAGATCTCAAAATGCCTTCTACCACGGAAACTAAAATACATATATCCTTCGCTTACCAAACTGATAAATCTGTTTCTCGTTACACTCATCACTGTATCTAAATACACTTTTAAGCAATCTAAATTTAATTTAAAATCTATGAAATTTGGATTAACTAATACTATCAACATAGTTAGCTGGATTATTTTTCACATGTTCCTTTGTATTAAAATCAATTTTGTTGTGGTTTGATGCAAGAGCTTTTTGTTTGTTTTGGTGGGAGAGGCAAAGTCCAATTTCCTAATGTGCCAGTACAGTTCTTGTTGCTGAAGACAAAGGGTGGGAAGGATGTTGGTGGAAAAGATGGAAGGGGTAAGTGAGGTAAGAGGTAAGGGAAGGAAAAAATTGATTTAATAAAAAATAAGTAAAGAAACTTTAAAAAATTGATATAGGTTTCACATTCAGTCTAACAACACTGCTTCTTGCTCCTTTTTGATGGAGGCTAACACTGCGTTATCAGTCTCTGTGGCTTCTGTGTCCCCACCACCTAGCAGAATGGAGCGATCTTCTTCTAGCGTAAAGACAGAGTTTTGATTTTGGCACGAATGCTTGACTACTTCATTGGGAGTTGAAAATGTTTTGTCACACAAGTTACATTTGTAGGGCTTGTTGGTCTGTACTAACATGTTGTCCATTTGACTGCCTTCCTCAAAAGTACAGAGTTCCAGAGTCTGTTTATCCACCATCGTGTACGTGTCCATGCTCTGGTTTAGGCACACGTGTCTGGCAGCCTGGTTAGCTCTACAAAAGCTTTTGTCACAAGTGCTACACTTGAAGGGCTTGCCTGTGTGTATGTACATGTGCTCCCTCCAGTGGCTTTTCTGAATAAATTTGCGACCACAGATGGAACACTCGTATTTCCGTCTCTTTACCTCCCTCTCTTGATCTGCCTGCTCCAAGTTGTCAATGTCTGCGATATCAGAGGGGGGAGGTGTCTCTGACTGCTGTTGCCCATCAATTATTGGTGAGTCTGAGATCTGCTGCAACTCGCTGTCACTAATCATCCCTGCTTCAGGCACTTCCATTGCATCTTTATCAGCTGTGTTGTTACAGAGAGACAAAGAAATATTACTTTCTCCCTGCTGGCTAGACGTGAAGGGAACTCCCGTGTGGATTTGCAGGTGCTCACGCAAACTGCTTCGTAAATTGAACCGGCGACCACAGAGGTGACAGGCATAGTATTTTGGGAAGCTTCCGTTCCTTTTCATAATGCTTGGCTTGACATGCGCTATTGTGAGTGAGGCAGGCTGTTCATCTGAAGAAGATGCTTCCATGTTGGCCTCTTCTCCTGCCGGTGAATTATTACCAGCAGCAGATACCAATTCTGGAGATAAAGAAGATGGCAATGGGTCAGAACTGGACATATTTGTCCGGGTCACTTGTGGCAGAGTTGTGGCTAACTGCGAGAGCTGTGAGCCTTCAGAAACCTGCTCTTGGTTCATCCGTGATGTCTGTGGCCTTGGTTCTCGCCCGAGTTTGTCAGTCGCTGATGTAACCTTAGTGGGATGTCTTATCTGGTGATCTGCAATCTGAATGCCATATAATGAAGACGCTAATGGGAAAACTTGATCCGGGTGAGAAAAAGTTCCCTGACTTGCAAGGCTGGCCTCTTGAATTAGTGGATATGCATGCAGAAACTTTATTCCCTGTTCTAGTCGAACTGGGTCAATGAGTTGTGGTGCCATCTTCCCAGTGTACATCAAATGCAAGAGATAACTGAAGATATCTGGCTGTATGTCAGTTGCTTTCAAACGGACACATTCACTGAAAGATGAAACAAATATATATTAGAGAAATGCTTTAATGTAAAAGAGCTAATCTTATTGGCCACTTGGAAGATGACTTTTTGCCTCAGTGAAAAGACAAAGCTGTCCCATTGCGATCTGCACCCTTCTAAATTGCTGTTATGTTATAGATGTGTTGTCACATATTAATATATTTTATAAATTGCAAAGACATTTTTCCCCTTTTCTTGGTTGGATTCAAACACATCTGTAGCTAGATGAAAACCTGCTACCACTGGACTATAAATTCACAGTTCATTAAACTTTTCTCAGTACTCAGTACTTTTCTCCCTGAAAACATCTAAAATTTATCTGGCACTTGCCTGTTTGCCCTCTATGTCCTACTAGGGTATATAGCTACAGTTCTGCAAATGTGTGGTATCACCTTGTTTCAATTGCATTACGATCCAGAAACCATGCAGGACAGGGTGTGAATTCCCTGGGGGTCTGATGCAACAGGTATAGCCTGAGCACATGTAACCTGTGGAGTCCAGGCTCCTTACCCAGCTTCTTTCCTTGAATAGGAAGGAAGGAACAGGAGCACTAGTGGTATGCCTGGCCAGCCTACAGCGCTCAGTAAAGGGAAATGCTTTGGCTGTGATGCCTCTTCAGCCTAACAGCACCGAAACCAACACCATCCTCCAGCCAAGAGTGTGCCCAGTGCATCAACCTTTATGATGCTCTGGGACTGAAACACCCATCACGCCTCTGGTGGAAGCTGGATCTCTATGCAGAAAGTGAGGCATGGTTCACAGAAGAAAGAAAATAGGGAACACCTTGGTTAGGTCAGTTAGCTAACTGGAGAGAAACTGGGATTCTAATTATTTTTCAAAAGTCTTTGTAGCTCTTGTATTAAAAACAATCATTAAATAAAACACAGAAATCCAGAAATGGACATGACTGCATGCTGTGGTCTGAATGCTCTAACCACAGTGGGCTAGCAAGCCGAGGAGGAAATTACAGCCAATTCTTCCATTTCTTGAGATGCACCCTTCTCGAGCCTTCTCTGTGACTGCTTTTGAATTCAGATGTATTACTCAAAAGTAAACTTTGCAATGTTGTTTTCCAAAAATAACTGTGTGCTCTTGATGGAACATCAAGACTGATACATCTACCTGCAGTACTGTTTCAGAAGTGCAAATGCACTTCTGTCCTAAAAGTTTTGAGATAGTTCAAATATTTGGGAAAAAGAAAGAAAAATCTTTAAAACAGTCTTACACTTCGGTTATCTTTTCAATGTCCTCAGTGTAAGGCTCTGGTACAAAAACCCCCTCCCAAAACAACACCAAAACACAGAAAAGAAAGTAACACAAACCCCATTATTTTCCACCACTATGCAGTATCTTATTACATAATTGTCTTTGATAAACCGCAAAAAAATAAAGTACATACACCTCTTTTTTAAGTTTATTTCTCAAAATCTCCTAGTAAATACTTATTGGGTTGTATATAATGTTATGGAAACGTCAAGAACAGTGTCAAGACAGAGCAGAAGGAGGAAGGAAAGTGCAGGAGTGAAACAGGATCCTTCAGGTATTCAATTCTAGAAATTCTATGATTTTTTAAGGATAGAGAACTTGTGCCAAATTATAAAATTAGTGTTAATAAATCACAGTTCAACTTTAATGTGTTTTAAAGTGAAGTTCTAGTTTGCAGGTAAGACTGGATTCCATACTCCTTATGACATAGTAAGAAGTAAAAAGAATGTTTTCAGGTTTCAAAATGTTGATAGACTTCCTTAACTCAGCTAACTGAACAGCATTTAAACAGTGCACCTTTTTACAGTTACCTGGTTTGATGAACAAACAACATCTTGAAGTAGTTGGAGAAAGAAGCGAGGACTGATTTGTGTGCCTTGAAGTAGACATCACCAATGGCAACAGTGCAGTCACACAGGAAACCGAACTCTCTCTGAGCATTTAGTTGCTGCAGCAGAATAAGTCCATGGTTGGCCAAATCCATTTTTTTACACTCTGAAAAGAAAATGACTTTCATGTAAAACTTAACAGTAGATGCACAGATGCAACAGTAGCTGTCTCTTAACAGATATTTTCTTCTAATATCTGTATGTCTTGCTTTAGTAACACCTCTTAATCCCAAGTTACTGTATAAAAGATATCTTAGGCAAGGATCACTGTTTCATGATGGGCAATGCAATTCACAAAGGTGCAAGTGATTTGCCAGGGTTAAAGAGCAAAGAAGAGCCAAGATGAAAGAGTTCTGAAAAGGTATGGGGTTGGACTTGGATACAGAAATAGAAATAGCTAAGGGAGAGGAAGATATATTAATAAACAGTAAAAACACTATATTCGATGGAAAAAAGAAAGTATTTTGGTTGCCACTTGTCTGCTCAAGTAGGAAAAATAAATTTCCTTACTGATGTCAGTCACCCTCATCTCAGTGGGTGGGAGAGACAAGAGCACAACCCAATACAAGTCAGATACTTTTAACTGATGGTTATGCCCTCTCCTGGGAAATATCAGATAAATACCTGAATCTTGCCAGAGTCAAGTCTTGGTATCAGCAAGCTCTCTGCACTATAAATACAGAAGGGTCTTTTTACCCAACAAGTCTTTATTTATTTATTGAGACCAGCTACAACAGCATTTTCTAAGCAGCCTGTGTGTCTCATGCCCGCCTAGCAAATCAAGAAACTCAGAGGGTGAGAGGTGCAGTTCCATCCATCACTGGCCATCAGCACAAGGTGGAATAACTAACAGTGAAATGTGGCACTAACCTGAACCCTCCTAAACTAGGGTTTCCACAGCCCTCATCCTCCCTGGCACTTCCTTGTACCAGCTGCCGGAGGCTGCCCAAAAAGAACTATCTAAGAGCTATAAACTTTTTCTCAAGGATTCAAGTGCAGCCTTGGAAGCAGAAATCAATAACTTTAAGAAAAAAATAGCCAGGAAAACACATTAGGACAGTTGTGTATGGTTGGATGGATGAATATAGGGCTAGTAAGATCAACGAGTGGATACAAACTTAACCAAAATAAATAGAGCTTTGAGCAGAAAAAGTGAAGATATGAAGTCATGTAGATCTGTACTTAAACACGTAAAACAGCAAAAGAAGCCAACAAAATTCCTGGCCATGTTATGCCCAGAACAATGAAGAAGCAGAACAGAACAGAAAACAAAGAGGAGGTGAAACTAGAAGTGGACCAAAAGGTTTATAAAAAGTCTTGAGCGTTTTCCCCTCCAAACTTAACAGGAAGCTATAGAAATTTTAAGTAAAGTAAAAGTAGCCTGTTTCTTTTATATGGTAAGAGCATGGCTTTTTGGGAAAGAGAACAAAAATGTATTCCACATGTGCCAGTATGCTTGGTCATTGAAGAAACAGGTATTTCTACTTGCTGGACAGTGAAGAATGCCCTCATATTTAAACCAATAACCAGGCTGATCAAATGCATTCCTATGCATTCACACGAGATCAGAACTCATTCGAGTTGGGGCATAAGCAGAAAATTATGTTAATTATGTTCTTACAGCTAAGAGAAAAAAAAAGGGTGCAGCGCTCTTAAGGTCCATATTCTTTTCCTTAAACTTTTTGGAAAATTACATTTTTGTTGTACAAATGGAAGATTGTCTCCCTCTCTCCACAAGAGGGAATACTTGCTGACAGCAATAACAAAAATGTTTGGTGTTACTTAATCCTGCAAGCTGCCCCACACATGTAGACTTTGTGATGTTACAGAAAACACACTAGGGTTTTTTTGTTAGCTTTAATTTAGACTATTAATGTGTGCTACATTTCTAATTCATCAGTGCTAAGTCTGGTTTGTACTTGGACAGCAAAATTTGTCAGGCAGAGCAAACTATCAACATGAGGGCCTCCAAGCCAGAAAGGCATTCTTTCTAGTTATTATCATTCTAAGTTGGTTTAGCTTATAGTTTCACCCTTACCCAAACTGCAGTCACTGTGGCTGCTGAAGCCAATGCCCTTCATCACAGGCCTGAATTAATCTTTTCATGAAATGACACACGTGCACAACATTGCATTTTGAGTGTATCTGAATGATATTTAAGTGCCGTAACTGAAAGCACTACAAGAATTACACTCTAAGAAAATCGTAAGGCAGACGAAAGGAGCGAGGAAAGCACTTTGTACATTATAGGTATGTGTGAACTCAGGAGTTTTACCCTTAGCTAAATAAAGGTGATTAACACCGGCAAGGCCGTATTTTAGTGCTGACCGGTCCAACAACTGCACAAAACATTTCTTGTACCCTGGAACCTCACTGGGACGGTCCTTCCCTGGCCCGGCTCCGTTCTGCCACGGTTTTTGAATTACCTAATCCGTTCAGCGTGGAAAGCCACGCCGGGGCGAACCCTTTCGGAAAGCGTGTGTTCATCTCGGAGACCCCGCGGGGAAAAGGGGTGGGCACGAGGCCAGGATGAGGCCGAGAAAGCGCCGGTACCGCACCGCGGGAGAAGACGCTGGGACCGGCGACGAAGGAGCAGCGCAGGGCGAGGGAGTGCCCGGGGCGGGGGCGGCCGGGCAGGCCGGCAGAGAACAGCTCGGGCACGGGCCGGCGCAGGCGGGCACCGATGCTCGGGAGCACCGAGCCCGCGGCGCTGCTCCCGCTCCGTCGGCAGAGGGCACTGCCCGGCCCAGGCCGCTAACAGCGGCGCAGCACCGCCGGGAGCGGGCGCCTCAGCCCTCACCGCGGGCGGCGGGCAGTGACTCGCGATGGGCCCCAGGCCGGCCCGGGCCGGCCCCGCCCGCCGCCACGGGACAGGACCGGACGAGACCGGGCTGCGTGCACGCCAGCGGCGGCGGGGCGTGAAGCAGGGAGGGGGCGCACGCCGCCGGGGCGCTCCGGCCGCCGGGGGCCGCGTCCCGGCGCGCGCCCTCTCCATTCCCGGGAGCTGCGCGCGGCCCCCGCGGCAGCAGCGAACGGCGCCCTCCCATTGGCCGACGCGGCAGAGGGCCAGGCGGGCGCGCGCCGCTCTCACTGGCTGCGCCCCGCCCCCC
>NW_020897691.1:16306129-16334460 GCF_003984885.1 Neopelma chrysocephalum
GCCGGTGCTCGCTCACCTGGGGGGCGCCGGGGCCGCCGGGTGGCGCCGCGCGGGGGCCGCCGCCGTCTCCGCGCCCGGCAGCAGCAACAACGGAGTCAGCGCGGCGGCGGCGGCGGCGGCGGCTTTTCCTGTCCGGTTACGTTCGGGTCACATGACCGGGAGCGGAGCACAGAGGCTGCGGCGAGGAGCCCCCGCCGTGGGGGAGGGGAGGCGGCGAGCGCTGTGGCGGCAGCGGCAGCAGCAGCGGGAGACACCCAGCCCCCGCCCCTCCCTCCGCGCCCGCCCCACCGCCGGCACCGGGCACGGGAGCGGCCCTCCCGCCCTCCGGGCACCCCTGGACGAACGCTGCCGCCCCCATCCCAGCGGGGCGCACTGCCCCTTTAAAACTCCCGGGCGCCGGGTCCGGTGTGCCCTCCGCCGCCAGCGCTGCGGGGATAACGGGGACTGTGGCGCCGTGCGGGGCCGGGATTGGGATGGGATGAGATGGGGCGGTGCTGCGCCCGCCGCCGTCTTCCTGGCGTCCGCCCGGCCTCGCCGCGGCGACAGAGGCTTCTCGGTGCCGCCGCCGGGGGCCACCGGGCGGCTCCCGTCAGGCGGTGCTTGGCGGTAGGCGTGGGATGGATGGATGGAAGCCGCCAGGTTCTGACCCCACGCTCGCTCCCGGGGAGGAGTGGCGGGCGCAGGTGCGTCCCTGCGCTTCCCGCGGAGCCGCCGGCGATGTTGGAGAGGGGGACCGGCCGCCGGCGGCGGGACGCGGCGTCCCGGGGCTCTCGAGCACGGGCTCAGTGCCGGTGCCCTCCTCCGCGTCACCCTGGCTGCGCTCCAGGTGTCATTTATAGCAAGGTCTCGGTTCGGTGCTCTGGGAAGGGGCGGCGTGGGGCCGATCCCTGTGAAACTGCCCTGGGCACGGCGTGGCTGAGCTGTCAGACGGGAGGTTACAAGTTCAGTTGTCAAAAAGAGTGATTCAGAGTACAAAAGTGGAAAGGTTGGGTTCGCTTCTGATCTGTTCAGCAGGACGCAGGTTATTTGAACTGGCTATTCTTAGCATGACTTTTTAAGGGGACAGTATAGTTGTCTTCGAAAAAAACCCACATCTGCAACTTCCCACAGTGGCAGATTTGGTTGCGGTGAAGTACGGAGAGAAGGCGGCTGTAGCCAGGCATCTTTTTATCCAGATCTAAGGTGTGGTGTAGAATAATCTATCGATGCTTATAAAACTGCACAAAGGAATGCACCAACAGACACTGCGATACATGGAAAAAATTGTCGGTCTTGCAGAAGTTACTTAAGTCAAGAGCTGTTAGTGTGGAGCAGGGATACCATCTTCTACAAGAGGCTGGGAAGTCCTTGGGTGTGATTTCTCCAAGCAGGGAATCAGTCTGGGCCGTAAGGTGACATCTGCTAAGCAGAGCAGTGGCACAGACAGAAACGTTTTCAGAGAGAAACTTTGTTGTTGAAAACCTTGTGGGAAGATATCGGCCAGCAGTAGTTAAAAGAGGTTCCTTTGCACCCCCTGCCCTGGAGGCCTGCTCCTGCTGTCCTTAAGTGTGCTTTTTGTTGTTCATGGCGAGCAACATATGTGGCAATGCCAACAGTTTGAATTAGGTCCAGATAATAGTAATAATGATTATTACTTTTTTTAAGGTACTTATTTAAGCAAGTGTTTATTGTTAAAGGATTAGACCAGTTTTATGTGAGTCTAAGCCATCTCCCACTGAAATTAATGGACATCTTGATAGACACAGTTTGAGACTGTTTGGATCATATAGCTCATGAATATTAATTTATTTACCCAAGTGAAGCTGCACATGAAATCTAACTACTGAAGTCTTAAAAAAACCCAGCAAACCAACCCCAAAGCCCAACAACTTTAATTTTAGTGGAGCTGAAAGCTGACAGTCTGTTTGCTGCTGTTGCAGTACTTTGAATAGAGTAGCTGAACAGAACTGCATCTTTAGGACCCACATCGAGTAGCTGAGATATGCTGAACTACAAGGGTCCAACAACTAACAACTCTGAGTTCTGCTATGTGACCATGCGGCAGAAGTTTATAGAGTGTATTTAGCCAGTCTACTTGGCAATTTTTTCCCCTGAATGGTTTCCCTTACATTTCAGTTCTGCAAACTAAATATAAAGTAAAGAGAGTAGATGGGCATTTGAACTTAAGTTGCTTAGTGGTGGATCATTTGTCTCGTTCTCATGAAAGATGGTGAAAGTGATAAAATTTTTAATTAAATTGAGTGGGCTGTTTAGGAAAACCAGTGTATTTCTGGCAGATATATGGCAGGCTTTGTGGTCTCTTTTTTCTCTTTTATGTTGCACTTTAGTACTTGTGTATTGGCATTCGTGTGGGATTCTCCTCTGTGCTGACTCTGAAATTGGAGAAAAACTTAGCTATGGTTTATTAGTAATAGCTCATAATTCAGCTTTAAAGCACTTTTATTTGGACCCCAGTAGTTTAATCCAGCAATAATGCAGTTTCTAATTTAGAAGGACTCTTGGATTCAAGGCCCATTGGAATCTGTAGAAAGATTGCTGTGTTGAGTGTAATGCTGCTGAACTTTGCACCTTCAGTACTGACTTACATCTGAGACCTGTGTCACAGGGAGTAATAAGTTGTTCATCTGGTGCATTTTGGACACCCAATTTACAATGTGAACCTAAAATTCTACTTTGAACTCATCTGAGTTTTGGGGTTTTGAGTTTCTGGAGGTAGTTGATTAGGACTTCTTTCCCAGTTTATGACTTTTTGAAAGGACCGTTCAGACTGATTCAACTGTTCAGACTGATTCAGATAGTGGTACTCATCTGGGTGCATTCTTAGTTAGGTGTGTTTCTGTTGATGACAGGATCAGTCCCTAGGTTTTTGGTTTTGCTTCGGTCTTCACGTACTTGGATTAAAGGCAGAATTTTACCTGCTAAGATCATATTTTGCATTGTAAATGAACATACTGCTGATGATTTAAGTGTTAATAGGATGACCAAAGTGTCTGCTAATCTGAGTAAAAAGTCATTTGAACAGCACAAAGAACTTGATCCAGTCTCAAGTTCCGTGTGTCTTTTTGGTTGAGTTCAGTTGAAATCTGGAGTTGAATAGCAGATTTTTTTATTGTTATAGTCAAAACCTTAACAGCTTTAGTGATGTTAATCAGGCTCAAAGTGCCAAGATTTTTAGTGAGATTTCAAATTTCTCAGCACTTTTGAAAAATAAGAGAGCAGAGTCCCTCTTCCGAAGAGCTCTTTGCTCACTGCTCCCTGTGGCACTGGTGGCCCACTCCCACAGGACTTTTTGCTGAAGCTGTGGGGATCTGGGAGTTGCATATCCTAGGCAATGGGTGGGAACCCTTCCCTGAAGGTGTGGGACACCGCTCTCACGTGGGTACAAATATAGTAAAACATGAGTTTATGTCAGTGCTGTAAATCTGTTTCATTAGCACAGCTGCCATTTCTAACACTTCCACTTCTGATTCATGCTAGCAAGAAGGCTTGGTGGGAAGTATGACAGCTGCAGTAGCTCCTTGCTAGAATACTAACCCTCTGATAGTCTCCAACCTTTTCATCCAGGACTCTGTCCTCCCTCTCTTAGAATTTTTCACACATTTGGTCCAAATCTCACCTGTCTTCCACACAGCACTGTAAAAATGCAAAAGTGATCCCTGGGAAAACCCCAGATGTAAGGATCCAGCAGAAGTTGTGGAACAGCTCTGCTTTTTCTTGGTTTCCTTGCCCTGGGGAGGCTGTTGGGGCATGTTGGTGAGAAGTGAGTTGTCAGTCCCCAAGGAGATCTGACCTTTCAGAGTTTTTTTGGTGGTCCTAGAAGTGAAGGAGATCTATGGTATGTGAGCCCCCTTTTCTGTAGGCTCTCTGAGGTGCAAAGATGAAGAAATGGATCTTTGCTGTTCTGAAGGCTAAGCTGTTTTTCCGGTATTGGTATATTAATTAGGAATTGTTCCTACACCTAGTGAACACAACTAGTTGAGTAGCTGCAATTTAGACCAGGGGAAATAATAACAGGCCAGTCCTTTTGTTAGTACAATGTATATTGTTTAAGGAAATGGTTTAACTGTGTGTGTACTTTTTCTTGTTAGGAGTCTCATCTCCATCAGGAATTGTTAGTGTAGACCAACTGACACAGCTTCTGCAGTGTAGATTAGCCCTCTCCTCTCTGGCTTTGACTTAGTCCCAGATTAGCCTGTTACATGGGCTTTGCCCACTTTTCACTGGTAAAGTTCAAACATGACTATGTCCTCTTGGCTGGAGTGACATTTTTAGTGGAGCTTGACTATAAAGTTACAGCAATATATGAACTTGCATGTGTTGTTTTCCTTAGAAAAAACCTGATTCAAACTGCAATGGTGATGAGTGAATTTTTAAAGGCCATGCGGGTGAGGTATTCCAGAGAGGAAGCAGCTCTCAGTGACAGAGCTCTAAGTAAGTGTGTATATGCTCCAGCTTATCCTGCCTGCAGAGCTAATATGAACAGCGCAGCTGAGAGCAGGGACTGACTGCAGCCACTAGTGCTGTCACCCCAAATGGGGCTGGAATTCAGGAGTCATAACTCTCAGCCAAATAGCTGCTCTTGTGACAACTTCCTAGCAGATCTGCCAAAGAAAATAATCTGTAAGTAGTCCTTTACCTTATCTAGTAGAAAAAGCACAGATAGAAGCAGTCTGCATAGTTTGGATCCTTAAAAAAGAATGGTCTAACAAGGTTCCATATGAGCAGAATTTTGCCATTCAGTCTTAATTTTGTTAAAAAGGTTAAAATTTTAGAGTTTTGGATATACCAGGATTCCGCTCTGGTTTTCCTTGTATATTCTGTATTTATTGGATCTTTTTTTTCCCCCAGGTGACCCTTACTGGTTAGAGTAAACCCATTTTGGTGAAGACTCAAACAGTGGGAACTGTGTAGTGATGATGGTTGTTTTCAATTACACTATTGAAGGCGTGTGGTGGATGAGGCAGGTGAAAGATGAGTGTGTTCTCACAGCTAAAGCAGTTTTGTGTTGCTGCTGGAACTGAAGACTCATCCTGCCTCTGCCATAAAACTTCCTCCTGGTCAGGCCATGCATACACACGTGCACAGGCTCCCCACGGGATCTCCAGCGTGAAGCAGAAGCAGAGATTGTAGGCGGGGAGTTTCCCACGTGCTGCATGGTTGCAGAGGGCTCTGCTCTCTGTGTAATCGTGCTGTGAAAGCTCGTTAGGTTCTTGGTGCACTCAACTTCCCCACTTGCTTCTCTACATGTAATAGAGTGAGGATATTCTCAAACAGATTATAGAGTTTGCTGCTAAAACAAAAGCCTGTCATGCGATGCAGTGTATATGCTGTGAAAAAAATGGATACAAAGTTTTAGCATACAGTAAAGCTTAACTGAACGTTTTTTAAAAAGCTGTGAGGAGCCACTCAACACAGTAAGTGGGGTTGGGGGCTTGGCAGGAAGCAGAGAGTGTGACTTTAGTGGCTGTGATTTTATGTGCCAAGATAAACTGATCTACAGTTTCAAAAGTAACTGTGCTTCTCTTGTTTTGAGGTGGTGGTTGCTCTTACAGTCCCAAAACAGAATGCTTCAGATCATCAAGCCTAGACACTATGCTTTTAAAGAACATCCAGGAGTCATCAAATATTTTTGCTAAACCACTTTTCCTGATAGATGCAGCTGGTCTGCAAATTTACTTTTTAGCTAAATTTACAATTTAGCAATACTGAAACATGAACTGTGAGATTAAATGGGAACTGATGCTGAATGTAAGTATTACACGCAAATGGGGTGGGGGGAAGCCTGAAAAATCTTTGCTAGAAAAGTTAGAATTAAAAGGTAACCCAATTCTTGTTATTGGAATTAAGTGGTGCTTGGTAAGTTTTTCTGCTGCATAAAAAATGTAATGTCCCATTACTTAACAACGCTGTGTAAGTCAGGCTATTGATGCAGAGCTGTTTGCACTGTACTACAAGACTGTCACCCAGCTGTTTTGCTGACTGATTCACTTCTCTGAGTGGGGCTTCATGCTTCAGACCTTCTCAGCAGTTCAGAGAAGTCAGAGTTGAGCTATTCTAAAACCAAGACCTCGAGGTAGGATCTGTTCTGGTTCCAAGGAGAAAAACCTTCACTTAAGAGCAGTTGCTGCTTCTTAAGTAGCTCCTGTGACACTGTAACATAATTTATGGCAAAAGGATGGGTTTGTAGTCAGACGTTTTTCCTGTCTCTGCCTGTCTTTACTCTTTTCTCCAGTGGGTGTGTTTGATGTATTCCACAAGAGTCCAGTATCACACTCAGAAATACTGCTCTCAGGTGAAGACAAAACAGTAAGCTACTGCAAATGGATTTTTCACTTTTAGCCAGAATTTAGTCATTGCAGCTTGTCCATGATGCTGCAGATGCTTGTAACAAAATTTTTAGGTTATGTTCCTAAAACAATACACTGGACTAAAGTGACTTTGAAAAAGGTGATAAAACAGCAGTTGTGTCATAATTCCTGAAAACACATTTAGAAAGAGAAGTTCCTCTCATGAGGAAGTGGTAATATTCTGTAGACTAGGAATAAATTAAAAATAAAAAAAGAAACTTTTACCTTAGAGGATAATTAAGACATCTTACCCTATGCTAACTCCTTGCAACTTGTATTGATAAAAATCAAATAGCATGATACGGTGAACAGAGAAATTGTGTGAATCTTACTTTAGTTTATCATTCTGCTACAGCTTCCTGTGACTTCAGATAAAGATCAACTCCATTCCCCTTTCATATGAATACTAAATGTAAAAAAAAAATATAAGTAGTACTAAAGAAATGTATTCCCATACAAGCATGTAAACACCTTTTTCTGATGGGGTAGAACATAACATTAGATATACCTGCCACATATATTAAAATCATGCCAGATAACTTAAGGAGAACAAGTAGTAGTGCCATTTCCAAGCTTGGGACAGTGTCATGGCTGTACAAGAAGGAGCTGGGGAAAATGAGGGAAAATATTGTCAGAAATACACAAAGTAGCACTCAGTGTCTTTTTGGTTGTCAAGGGGACAAGGCAGTAGAATCCTTCACCAAGTTAATACAGGGATCCACTCTTCTGTCTTTGCTTATTACGAAGACAAAACTAAACCTCTCTCTGCATTACTCTTGCACGTGTCTGGGTCCACTCCCTAGAAAACTTCCCCTAAAAATGCATCTCAGCTTTACACTATCACATTCATAGATTAAGACCTCTCTAGCATCACAAGTACAGCAGTTGGGAATGATGTTCACAGACTGATTTATTATTTTTCGGTTTTTATTTGAGTCGATTTACAGATTTATCAAGAGACATGATTTCACTCTTTTCCAGAAGGATATGATAGGAATTTTCCAGGCTGTATGGTCTTAATGATTTTGTCAGTTTTCTTCCTGAGTTTCTTCTGTCATCAGAAAACTACCCTTGCAAGTTCAAACAGAACCTGGACAACAGCAAACACAGTGATACGAATTTTTATTTCACTGAATAATCCTTAAACCAGTTTACACTGTAGATCAGATAATCTGAAAAATAACTGTAGCTGCAATTTGAAAAGTTACTTGCAAAGAACTGAAGACTAATCCCCTTGTACAGTACATCACATTACTAAAACAGTCTTAATTCTGAAATTATGAAGTATATAAACTGCACTTGTTATTACATGTTCAGTGTGACAGTGGAAAGAAACGCTACTAACCTCTATGGTGATGAGTATTACTATCATCCACTCAAGGCGCAGAGCATGCTTTTCATTCAGGTGATTTCGCATTAGATCTGTCAGATCCATGCAGTGTTGAAGCTTTTCATTCATTACCTGCAAGCGATAACAAACATGTGGCAAATCTGGATTCCAGAAATGGAATGAAATCACTAAATACAGGAACACACTCCACAGAAGAGCTCAATGAACAGAACTAGAAAGCTGTTAACACCACTGCAAAATAAAACAGAAAGCTCTGTAAGGGAACATGCACAAGCAATAAAAGTTTCAATATAAATGAGCCTCTTATTTCAATAGGTTCACAAAAATAATACAAATCTAGATATGCATTTGCAGGTACTGAAGTGCTTCTGGGTGATATCTACTCATGAAAACAGGCACAAGCAAAAGATGATGCAGCTTTTTGGAATACCTCCAAAGTAAATACTTAAGGCTGCTGTACCACCAGAAGTGGTAGTTTTTGTGCTTCTTATTTGGTTCAGCAGTAAGCATTATGTTGCCCTTCAAGAACTGACCTGAATGACCATGTCAGTAAGAAGAATGCTTCACATCTCATTTTTATTTAACCTGTTTTCTTACACACATTTCAGAAGAAGACTTCAATCTCTTCTTGTAACTCCTTAAATTCTAATTTAGTGACTCAGGAAATATGCAATCCATTCATGTGTGGCAAGTTAGCCTAAACTGGGTAAAGGTGCAAATGGGCTATGAACACATGGAAAAGGGGACAGTGTATAACATCCTATTATTTATTCAGTTTCTACAATTAATAGAGACATTCAGGGAGCAGTCTGTGGCCCTGCTGAGCCAAAGATGACTGATCTGAGCATGGAAAGTTCTCGTAACAGTAAGACACCTACCTTAACTCTGCGATTAATGTTGAGAAACTGGCACGTCTTGTCGTAAAGCTCTTCCAGTTTTTCTCTATCCCAGTAGAAGTCAGGTGTTATTAGCAGGTCTGAGCTCAGATTTATACGGTGTCTAAAAAGAATGGGTACTACTGTGGTTCAGGCTTCCTTTTGGTGAATATAGGAGCAAATATTTACATAGCAGTCAAAAGAAACAGAAAAAATTTCCTGTAATTTTAAGTAAAATATGAAAAGAATCTTCTTTCATAGTAAAAATACAATTGCAGTGATTGTTTAAAATTGGTCACATCTGAAACTTTTCTGGGAATAATGTATTGTGAAACAGTTTTGAACATAAATGACTTCTGCCTTATAGCAACATTGCATCCTCAACCTGTCACCTTCCTTAATTTTTAATACCTGCAAAGAAGTCCTTGACTATGCTAGTAGCTCACTGAAACAGTACACGAAATAAAAATAAAGAACTTCTAAATGTGACTGGTACTGCATGCTGGATGTGTGAGCACAGCACACCCTTCAGAACCAGGCTACAGTCTCAGCATCATAAAGGCTAAGAGCTAAAATCTCCTGCCTTCAACCTACTGCTAAAATAAACCTTTGGATATTAGGAATATCATTGTTTATTACTGAAAAGTCCTTCAAGTAACGATATAAACCCCAATGTTTAAAACAGGAATTGCTTTTTAATTTAACTTTGAGGGTTTTTTTCTTTTTTTTAAGAGTAAGTAATGTTCTGTATTGTCAATGGCCAAATTTCACTTGAGGGAAGAAAAACCATTAAATCTGTACATTTTAGCAGTGGTTTCTGAGTAAGTCAAGGGAAGACCAGAATTCACAGAAGATCTACTACCTGTATTTCCCCCAGTATCCTTCACATGCTCTAATATCTACTGTAATTACCAGATAAGAGACATGCATTGCTGGACCTAGGGAGGGAAAAGGGTCTGGAATTTGGTAATTTACAATGTACTGCCTAATGCCTGTCTATAGTTGAAATGTCATAATGTGAGTGATGAGCCAGTTGGTCCTCTGACTAACGTAAACAGCACAGTCTCCAGCCAAGAGAAGTCTGAAGGAATTCCCTCACCTGCTGCCCCATCCTGTTCTATTTAGTGCGTAGTCTGGTATCACGCACAACATAAATTTTAAGTTCCGTGTAATACAATGACTTCGGTGTAACCAGAAAAGTTACCTTAGTGCAAAGAGTTCTCCAATTTTCTGCATCACATCTGCATGAGAGAGTTTTACCTTCCTTCGTGACTTTAGAATCTGCAAAGTAAGAAGTTCTTCACTGCTTGATCAAGTAATATGTACTAGCAGTTACCAAGCCCAGAGTTTTACAGCCTGAAGTAGGAATATGGGTTAAAATCTGAATGCATACTGTCCTTATTAACATTTTAGTTTTGTTTTCTTAGTGCCTTGGTTATCTAGCTTTCTAAGAATATCACCATGCAACTGTTCATCCAGGTTTTTCAATAAATCACTGGGTATGTTATCAGTATCTGTACAAAATCCTGAAGCATTTTCTATGAATGATTTCTGAACAAGAGATCATTTGGTTTTCTTCCTACTATTGTTAAAGTCATGACAGTGTTCTTTTACTTTGTCAATAGTTAACCTTTCTGTAGACATTTTCCTTACAACTATCAACATATTACCATTTATTTTCTTCATATAAAAATAATAAACCAAATATTTTCTCTTTTGAACCCTATGAATTTCATTTTTATATGTGACATCATATGGGCTTTGTACTTTTAAGTTTCATGAAAAACTGTAGTTTAAGTAATTCACTTAAACTTTGAATTATATTCAAGTTAAAGCACCTTATTTTCAGCTTAAATTTCCACACACTGTTTAGCCAGGTTTTTTAAATGCTGTTACACGCCCTGTTTAAATGTCCTGTACACATTCACCAGTGGCAGGTGACAGTGACACAACATGGGAAACATCATTACAATGCAGAACCTCACTCCCAACCCTTTAAATGATGATTTCTTGTCCCACCACTTTGCAGGTGTTCTGAGCTTCTCCACATTGATGGCTTTACCGCCAAATGTGTAAAGCATTCAACTGCTTTTTCCATATCCTCAGCTGTATCTGGACAGATCTTTTACAAAGCACATGAGAAAAGGAGGGGAGAGTTACGAACAAGGCCTCACCTCAGGAATTGACTGGATAGATTCCACAAAGTTATCCAATAACGATTCCCAAATAGCCAGCTTTACTGCAACACAGAGGTGACAAAGCAGAAGACTGTGAGGGGTACATATGTTTTCAAGTAATCGTAATTTTACATCTGCCAACAGGCTGCTTCAGAACACGTCAATGCTTACAAAATTATTTGCAGCAAGTTATCATTTGTATTATATACTCAGTGTTCATATACCAACACATAAATCTGGGCTGGGCACTAACAGCTCTGCATGCACAACTACCTTCATCTTGAGCACAGCTTTCTTCTCCAAATGATCCATTCAGATCCTGGAGAATTTTGCTTCAGCTCAAAAGCTGTGTGTCTTGGTGCTCTACTGCAGGTGAGAAGCCTTTGCAAACTACATTCCAAGGAGGCTGGAGATATAAGCAGTGCTTGGGTGAGGCTGACTTCATGTGGTACCATTCAAGAGCCTCCACTGCATTTCTAGTGTCCTACACAGCTCTCCTTCTCCATTTGTCCAGTATTGATCCAGTGTGCTCCTACCATGGAGAGTTAGCTTGTATAGACACACCACCTGTACTTGTTAAAGCTAAATTCAAACTTAAGCAGACTCCCATTTTCTTTTTAGGTGAGTGTACTGTTTACTGGAGATGTAACTTCTCTTCTATGGAAACCCGAGTTCAGCACAGGCAATGGCAACACAAATTCTACTATGCCTCAGTTTGAGCCTGGAAAGATGTTTCTACAAGATAATGATATAACTCAGGCTTTGTTCTTTAATCCACAGATTCCCAGACAAGAATGAAGTAGCAACAGATAAAAAATGAACCCTATTTGATCAGAAAAAAAGCATTATGGAAGGTTTAATTGCCAAAATGAACTCTTTCGTGGTAGTAATTGATAGTATCATCTGTTTAGGACACTGACAGTAAATCCAGTGCTGAGCATTTGCACATTCATCTTTTGAATACAGAGGCCTACTCCAAGTCATTGACTTAAAAAACTTTTAATTCAGCCTCTGAAAAAAAAAGCCAGTAAGCATTTCAGCTATCACCTGTTATTTGACAGAGGTTGGTTTCTGCTGTGTCGTAAATTTGACTTGGGGCTATACTTGCATCCTTTATTTTTACTGAACATTTTTATTGAACTGTTTTTCTTTATGATGTGCTTGTCTCACGCTAACATAAACTGGTACCAATTATCTCCTGGGAATAAATCCCTTGTTTCCTTTTATGTGGCACTATTCTCCCATACAGTGGCTTTATGAATAGGAAAACTACAGAGAACAATAGGCGTTTTTTCTCAACAGCTCTTCCTTCGACAGTCAAAAACCATTTAGTTACACTGCACTCCTTGATCAAATGCTGTAGCACCTCAAAAACACGCCTTCTGTTTCTTGACATCTCTCCTGTGTAAAGGGGCACTTCCCTAAATATTACTGGAATCCTATAATTTACCCTACAGACAATAAGGGTAGACGGACCAGACTATCTTTGAAGGCCTTTCCAAGGACAGCTTTACTGCTGCTAGCTTCTACTCCCACTTCGACATCATTCAAGGTCTGAAGCAGAAGAGAGGTGTTATTTCCATAAGCGGCAGCACGACTGCTGAGTCTGACTTCTTTGCAGTGCCTCCCACTGTCTCCTACCATGGCTAATAAGCCTGGAAAATATTATCTGTGACTCTGGTCCACACATCTGTTACTGGTACACCTCCCCAGCTCGAAATCGCTGCTCTACATCACTTCTTTAGCTGGTATCTAGCTTTTTCTGTCAGAGGAAATGATGGCAGGATGAATTATGCAATATTACTGAGAGGTTTCTAATAATGGCCTCTATACTCATTGTTATCCAGGGATACTTCTCAAGGGTGGGGAACAGGATGCTCAGAATAATGTGTATCTTTTGCAAAGCATGTTTATTAATGTGGTTTGTTCATCTTTAAAACGAGTTATATTAAGGCAATTCCAATTTTTAGAAAACATGGTAAATACATTAAAAACATCCTCTCACTGAAGTACAATCACTCTTTACACAGCTTGCCTAAGAAGACACCAAGTCTTCTCCAACCTGTTGCTGTACAGTGACCTATAATGACATTTCACAAAATGTGTAGCATAGGCTGATAGTATGAACAATATTAACTTACCAGAAAGACAAAGAGCATTTGAAAAGGCAAATTTCTGCAGAACAACTTCATCACTATCCAGCTCAGAATTTAAAAGGATTTGTCCTTTATGGAGCTTTGACTGACCTCTGTTAAAACAAGATTGAAGCATCTTCATTGACTAAGCCACCAGCAAAGGAACATTTACAGAATAATCAAGAATGCAAGAGAGGTTTGGTTTTTTATTTATATAAAGCACACGGTATCCGTATGGCTATCATCCCCATCCTTGCATTTCTCTCACAATCAATCTGACAAGAACCAAAACAAATCACTGAAAATTTGTTCTTCAGTCTAAGACTAATATTATGACCAAATTTTCTAGGTCTAAATGAAAGTGCAACAAGCTGTGATGGTAACTACAGCATTACTACAAACACACAGATAATTCAGAGTAAGCAGGATGCTGGCCTCTCTCCTGCTCTCTAGCTCCTCTGTTACCTTTCCATTTGTTTTCCTTTTCTGCTGTCACTCTTACCAACCTCACTCCCTCCCCACTATGGTGTTACTTTCCCTGAAACCTCTATTACATAAGGGGCAAGTGACAAAGAAAAGGGGGCATAAGACTCGTTCAATTTTTCATGTCAATCCCACTATGAAACTTGCATAAGCACAATGGAATATGTCCAGAATCACAAATTACACAACTGGATAGTACATGCAGTTTTCAAATGGCCAGAAAAAACCCAAACACTTGTCTCCTTATCAGGTTACCTTAAATAAGCTCAACCTCATTAGTTCAGTCCCTAGTGTTAACAGTGTCCTGTCTAGGAGTGGCTTTTTGGTGGCATCAGTGTTGGAAAATTACAGATAATTTATATAATCATTTTCATTGAGAAATATTTCTGTAGAGATAATTTTCTCCCTGGGATGAAAAAAACATTTAATGAGGAACGACAACTTGCCAGGTTTATCATTACACAATATTCAAGTTGTAACTTTCCTAGGAAGTAAAGTATGTGCAGAATTACATCCTTGTATATGAACCTCAAGGGCAATATATATTGCCCTGTATATATACAGAGCATCCTCTTTAAAATCAGACTTGTCTCAATAATGCTTATTAGTTTCTTTTCCCGTGAGGTACCTAGTTCCTGTTCAGGACTGCTGAGGAACATGTTCAGTTATGTGGGCACAGAGCTTCTTAATTTATAAAATCTATAGCATAAGCAAATCACAAAGGCCACTACTTGCAAGTTTAACAGTACAGCAAAATTTGTCAATTTAGATTTACTGTTTTCTTCTTCCCTTATTTTACTCATTTGAAAAAACTGTAATGACAAGTATATTTTTACTAGCTGCTTTTGCTTGAATTTGGTTTAAGTGTCTATTAACTTTTATATACTGAGTGCCTGAAGATACTTACTCCCCTATTCTGTAGTTCATTTCTTCATTCTCCCAGTGGACGAGTGCAACTTCATATGGCTGAATTTCATGCTGTTCTAGCACTCGCATGATATTCTTCATCTAAGAAAAAGACAATTGCAGCAACAGTTACCACACAGTATACTATGACTCTGCAAAGAACTTGCATATAGCAGGCTGGTAATTGCAACCTTCATGCTGAAGTTATTTAAATAACAATGAAAAGGTGTGCTAAATAATGAAGTTATTAACATAGTTTACTTTGAAACTATTTGTAGCTTCAGAAGAATTTGTGGCTATGAACAACTGAAAGGAATCTGAGAAGACTAAGATGTCATTTAATGTCTGCACACATGAAATACAGTAAGGATTAACCACAGCAGCATCAAGGACAATGCAGATGTATCCAGTATTATAACAATGAACTGTACAAGACTTTGGCAGATGTCTGAGTGTGGGATGAAAATCTTTAGGATAAGTACATCAGGTGGTTGTTTCGGATTAAATTACTAGTTTGCTGCTAAATCAATAGTTTTATTTCTGGTTGCTGCTGAAATCAGTAGTTTTGTTTCAGCTTCCAGAGGTTGGGTGGTATTACAGAAATCCTTTAACACTACAAAAATCTGGAAAGATTGATTCAGCTGCCACATTCAACCTTGTAAACAGTTAAATGTGCAATTTTAGCCACAGAAGTAATCTCACTGCTCTCTAATTCACCAGCACACTAAAACCTGATACAGGAAGAAAGAAGCCTTTTCTCTCACAAAACGTTCTCCTCTGACATCTGACTTAGGATCTCTCATCCTTGTTCCTTTTAATGTGCTACAAGGCTCCCCTCATAAAAATCATCTGCAATTAGAACAAATTTTGAACTAAAAAGAGCACTTACCTACAAGTTTTTAAAAGGCATTTAGCTACACAATAGCCAATAAAAAACCCAAACCACAAAACCACAGTACACTTTTGATGCCTAAATTCTTTAAAGAGTTCAATCTTCTACTAAGTCATACTTAAGAAACACTCTTCTTCAAAATAAAAGATAATAGTCAATCTTTCAGCACAAAACTGTACACTACAAAATTTTTCATGAAGTATAATCGCCAGGTTCGGTACTGTAAAATGATCTGTTGGATTACCTGCAAGAGGGATATTCTTTGCAGTGCTAGCTTTCTTCATTGCTTTCAATGATTTTAGTGATACTATCTATCTGTGTAAGACACAGTAACGTTTTTCACTGAATAAAAACCCCCAACCCCACAGCTGAAACTGCTTGTTTACTAATCCTGAATTTAATATTAGCATAACTAGTACTCGCCATATAATTCAAGTCTTGTGGTAAAAAAAGGGTATGAAAACTTATGTTCATTTTTCTTAAGCAAGGAAGTGTCTGCTCTTAGGCCAGTTACCTCAGCCAAACAGCTAAGCTATGTCCAGGGACAGTTCAGCAATGCAAACCTCACATTGCTTCTAGGCCCAGTCTAATTTTATAGAAGGGACTAGCTATGACACAGTAAAATTAATCAGATGAGACGTTCTTGATTCACTAGATTCAAACTCCTGCTATTATGGGCGCTTAGGTCATACAATTTCCTTTTAAAAAAACCTCAAAGCTGGTTTTTGCTTTTTGCCCTTGCTATTTTAGTAGAGGAGCTGTTGTACAACCTTCCTATTCAGGTATTTGAAAACGGTATTTTATATTTTAAATTTCTTTCTGTGATTAGTCTATATTAATTACTTCTCCTGGTGTTTGTTAGTTTCAAATAGTTTTTCTTCTACTAGCGATTCTGGAGTACTTTGAAAAGCCATTTTGTCCATTCACAGTGATACTCTACACTTTGTTTTACTGAATTACTTTCAGTTTCTGTTCCACAGAACAGTTTGGGTTTTTTTCCTTTCCTTTCATTTCATTAAAACATGTGCATAAAATTACTTCCTCTATTTGAGCAAGTTGTTTGGCAGTTAAAACTTTGACTATGATTTCACGAAGCATAAAAAATAAAGCTAGCATGGGACCAACTACAGTTACTAGTACTGACAAGTAAAACACGGTATCAAATTTTCAAAAGTACTCAAGCATGTACAATAAAATGAGAGTTTTCAGAGTACTCCAGTGGACTGAAGTGTCCAACTCAAAGATCATCATGAGTTAAGTCAGCTAGTAATACCTGAGAATCAGTAGCGTAGTTACAACCATAGCATCCTAAGTGTGCTACAGGGAGAACTACTATCTTTTTGTGGGACATCTGATACACTGACACCCCCTAAAACAGACAGGAAATCAGGAATATTTCAGGTCTGAAACAGAAAAAGTGAACTTGAATCCAGAAATTGTTCACATCTGGAAACAACTGCCATGTATTTTCATTTACTGTAATGAAAATCCTCCTGTGAACTTCTGTGTATCTCAGTATCATCTATTTAATACACCATTTAATTTCACATACTCTGCCTACAGATAAGATCAATACTTTTTGTATCTAGAATCTAGTTTTACTTAACAACAGTAATAAAAATACATTAAAAATATTAAATGTATATAAATATAGTCATTAAAATAGATATGCTTCTGGCATACCCTTCTTGGTCAGCATGCTGAGGTTTGTGGGACTGACAAAAACACCTGCTTACGCAGTTTTAACAAACAGTTTTGCTTTACTTACACTTTTCTCTTCCACATTCCAAAACACAACAGCCCCTTCCCTGTGAATTCAAGGAAAAACTGAGGTGTAATCATACTGTTTTAAATGCATTTTAATGCAATACTCAAATTGTACAGCAGCAATTTCTGTCACTGTTAATTAAGAAACTTAATACTATCTTCACAGAACTATGTAATAGTTGCTTTTTAACCATACTTTAATGAAAAAACATAAGAAGGTATTTTTTAACCATTTAAATAATTTGATTTCTTTTTAAAATCATCCTGACTGGACAGTTATTCCTTGAGTTTCATCTAGCAAGCTGCACTACTTCCTTCACACCATTACTATTAATAACATAATGTTTTGAACACAATTTATAGTTTACCTGAAGAAGAAAATCATGCCAGGATCATCTTCTTTTGCAGATTTCTCAGTACTGACCACCAAAACATTCGCAGCATCTGGTTTGAAATAAATGAAAAAAATGAACTAATAGTCAAACTTCTAACTTTGATAGCTTATAATTCAACAATTACATACTGACACATTAGTCAGTCTCATATTTTATTTTTCTGATGGAAATGCTTGCAAGGAAACAACTACAATATCAAACTGTGTTTCTGAACTGTCACACTCTAGACAGACTCAGCCTTTATTGTGAACTTCACTGGAATGTTCAGTTAATGAAATGTAACACCTTCAAAGAACAAAAGACTTAAGAGAAAACTGATGCAGGTGTAATAAATAACCAGGAACAGAATACAGAAGTGGACATACAATGTGAGAGAACTATGGAAGTTGCCCACAGCTGCAAAGAAATTACCATTCAAA
Organism: Neopelma chrysocephalum; assembly: GCF_003984885.1. Lineage (NCBI taxonomy): Eukaryota > Metazoa > Chordata > Aves > Passeriformes > Pipridae > Neopelma > Neopelma chrysocephalum. Next base: position 16,323,877 of record NW_020897691.1, read on the forward strand.
TCTGCTTGCCCAGAAGATCTTTCTCTTCTCTACAAACTAAGGGACTAATCTGCACTCAATTTGTGCTGACCTTGCTTTGCCAGTCAGAAACTTGAAAGAGCATACCCCCAAGACAGAAGAGTGTGCACCTGCATTTGCCTTCAGATCAGAAGCGTGCTTTTGAGACAAATCTTCCATCCACCCTCCTTTACTGCACTTCTGATGAGCATTGCAGAATAGTATACAAAATGCAGGATTTTTTGCATCAAATTAAACTGAAAGAGGAGCTCCAAAAAATGCCCCTGTAGTACTCCAACCATTAATAAGGCATTTGTTACAAAGGAACAGACTACAGCTAATGCAAGTAGAGTGCTCCCAAACTTAAAAAATGTGGATGCTGGGTTCTCAAAACAAGGTTTGGGTTTTTCTTCTCCTACAAGTCTTCTCCACTCTAGTACTTGCTAATATGGATAAAGTTTTAGAAGTCCTGATGTGGTTTCAAACAAAAAAGTTTACTTTCCAGCATGACTCATTTTGTTGCAGGACTAATGGAAGCTAGACCAGAAAAACCTCCTACTTCTATAATAAAGCGAGACTCCGCAAAGATTTTGTGGGGCCTAACACTCAAGCTTTAAAAAGTTAAACCCAGTTGCAGGAAGATCCCAGGTCAAGTGACAAGGTGTCAAATTCTGGCTGTGTACAAATTCCACCTTCTGCTTTACTGGTCAAGCCACAGAAGCCAGGTAAACTAAGGCAGCACAGTGACCAAGTATCAGAGATACGTTTTCTAATACAGGGTTGGTCTGAGCCCTTTAAAGACTCTTCTTCCATTTGCTAGTCCAGTTCAGAAACATGTAATTGGATGAAACACTGGAGCAAGTTTTAGGTGTGACGTATGATATCACTGTGGAAGTAATATTTGCCTACAGTTTCTCATTTGCCTTTTTAAATACAATCCATATCTTTATTTATCCACTACAGCCAAAATATACACAACTGAAGAGAATTTGGTCCGCTTTAAGTGCAAGTATAGTATCTGCCTCTAAAATGTTTTTAAAGAAGTCAAAACTGAGCATAATGCTTAGGAAAAACACTACAAAGTAACAAATCCACACAATAATTGCTGATTTAGATTTCTATGTGCTAATATTTTTTTCTTTTCTAAGATTCAATGTTTGGCTTGGTAACCAAACTGCTACATGCACACGCCAACAATCACAACACTTCAGATCTGCTGGCACAATCTAACATACTTTCATCATTACTTCCCCCAAACCTTTGATAAAGAGTACGTATTGTGAGGAGTCAAAAACACTGTCAAGAAATGAAAGAACCGGCAAAACTCACACTCCAGGGCAAAATACCATCAACAGTAACTTTTAATTCACAGTTACACTGGGGGTTGTACAAAGTTTCTACCCCAAAGCTGTGAAACCAGGGTTGGTTTTAATATAAAGAAACTAAAAAGCACATGAAGCCTATATTCTAGTCTTGTCTTTCACATTCATCTTTCTGAATAAGACAATCACTAGTAAATCATGTGTTTGAAAGAGACTCACTAGAGTATTATTGCACTTAGATTATTGTTTGGGAGGCAGCCAGGTATTTGACAATCCCTATTGAAATGCCCATAAACTGTCTGTCCTTCCCTTAGCTTCAAATAATCTGTCCTTTCAAAGGAAAAAAAAAGGCATTCTACTGCCGACATGTGAAAATCACAGCTGTTCCAGGGCATAAGGTTCTTTAAGCTATAAAAAGCTCCATTTGTTTTTCTCTTGTAGTATACTTTGGCTATTTCCAAGCCATACTTTCCCCAAGTCTTCAGAGATACTTTATATGGAAACCAGACCAATTATTTTGCTGAAGCCTACCCAAGTGAAGCATTCAACATTTGCTGTGATATACTCGGCCCAATAAAGAAACTCTATCAACAGCATTCTCTTTACTAGAGTTAAGCATTTATGTTTATCTTTTTCATTTCACTTAGTCAGCAAGATTCTCTCTTGCATGCCTTCCTCTCTGACCTTCAGTGATTTACATTAATAGAAATGTGAATATGGAACGAAGATGCAACACTTCAAATTACAAAATTGTTTTGACAGCTGAAGCACTGCACTACCTCACTATTGAAAGACTAAAACAAAACATTCAGAATTTTATCAATTAGTGAATTTCTATAGAAATTCTCTGTATCAGTAAATTTCCAAAGTTATTTCTCATGCATGCATGTAATTTTTCAATACCTCTAGTGTAATTGTAATGTTGGGAAAAATTATCAGAGTAACAGCGAATACTGGTCATACTGCTATCTGAAAGGTTTAGTTGTGGAGATTCTTAGGTACATGGAATCTTTAATCAAAGCAGTATTTTTACAGGCAGTATGATATATTCCATGGTATTACCAGAACAAGAATACATAAAGTCATAAAAATTATATACTTCACCCATATTTTATTTCCCAAGGTATATCATTGCTTTTAATATGTTTCAAAGATCTACCTCTAGGCAAACTTGTTATTTCAACGTATCCATGTGAAGTCAGGTCATGACACAGATTACCAAGATGATATTCATCTGCTGTTGCAAAGGCTGTGCACTGCATCAGATTCTGTGCCAAAGGAAGAAAGATTTGAGTTAGGGCAAGGCTGAAGCAAGATGTTAATAAGAAAACTGTTTGCCTCAAATTTATTCAGAGAGTGACAATTTTCATTTATGCACTCTTTTCTATGGTATCACTGCCATGCTGTCTACCTGGTGTACAAATACTAACGAGATTACTTGCTCCTTGTTAAGTGGGAAAGCGAATCATACACTGAGAACAAGCCAGGTGACATGAGTTAAGTCGCACCAAAAATCTTTGTGACAGAGCCACGAAGAGAACTCTTCCTCCCTGAATGCCAGCCAAATGCTATAACAGTAGAGCTGCACTTGCTACTGCTCTTCCATCCCATGGCTTACGACATGCTTGGCTGACCACTGAAACCAGAGGCAAGACACCCCCAATACCAGTTTTAACATCTGTGTTTTTAAGATAAATGGAGTTCAACTACCCCAATCTGCTTATCAGGCACAAAGTTGTTCCAAGTACAAACATGTTCCACAACACACCAAGCTCACTGCTCAGGTGCTCCCAGGGTATGAGCCACTACGCACAGAAAGTCACTGATCTTCCAAGGCCAGTTGTAGGTGCTGCTCCTCCATCATGTCCCTCCTCCCGCCCTGAGCTGAATGCTGCACTAACAACATGCTCTCAACTGACACCACAGCTGAACAGTACATGATAGCCAGAGTTTGTCTCAATATTCCACAATCTTAAATAACTAAAATGCCATATTCAAACAAATAATTGGAAAAATGATGCTGACTTGCTAAGTGACTTAGGCATGGCAAAGAAATCAGAAAATCATCTGCATAAAGACTTTCTTGATTAATCAAACAAGTCACATTAACCTGATTTGCAAATTCTATTACTTATTTTAAGTGTATTTCTTTGTTCTGATACAATGTATGTCCTACAATAATGTTTGTGGTACAATGTACTGGAAGATGTCCAGAAAGTAATGCCTCATTGTGGATCAGTCACTTCACAGCTTTTTGTAACAAACACAAATGGGGATGTAACTAACAACAAATGAACAAAAGAACTGTACTCATCTGCAGGCATTTAGACCCATAATACACTTCAACTTAAAATCCAAATTACATTCTTGCGACACTCATACGCAAACAGCAAGGCTTACAGAGGTGTTCTGCTCCCTGCAGGGGGTCCATCGCCAGTCATCAGATTCACAACCACACATGTGAACTTCTTTTTAATGTCAACGTTCTGGTATCATGCCCAAAGCTTTGCTTATACATCGCCTTAATTCAGCAACTACTAACAGAAAATAAGCTTTAAAAGTAATAACAATATTCAGAGAGCAATTTTGTAGGCATATTCCCACAAGTGTGCTACAAGGCTGAGTTAACAGTAGAACAGAACTGCATTTTCAGTTCCCTTGCAGCATCAAGTTGCATTATCACAATTTCATCTGTATAATCCATTCTCAATCTGTAAATTACCAATACCAATTATGTATCTGAATTTGAAGATTCTTCCAGAAAGCTCTGATGATTAGAAGTACATGTGCTCTGCCACGAAACTCTTCTGTCAAGAGCTAAAGGAGCAAACTCTCATCTTCTAGTTAGCATATAACCTGAAAATCTGTCCTCTATGCTTCCCATAGTTTATTACTTGTGCTATTCTTCATTTCAAGACAAATGCACTACAGAATCGACTTTCTGTCTTAGTGATGCAATTTTAGTTCCAATGCAAAGATTTCACATTTAGTTAGAACCAGAAATTTTCTGCTAAGCTATATGCCTGAAATAGCATTTTGGATATGAACTAGTTTGCATGGTTTTTGTTTTTGTTTTTTGTTTGTTTGGTTTTTTGTTTGTTTGTTAGTTTGTTGTTGTTGTTGTTGGGTTTTTTGTGGTTTTTTTGTTTTGTTTGTTTTGTTTTTTGTTACAATGTACTGTTTCACTTACATTTCTATTAAAATCTTGCTTGATGGAGAACATTTGGATTGGGTATAATTTGAAATTAAGACACCTAATGTATGCGTCCACAGGTGCTCCGAATGTCTAAATTTCCATAACTGTTGGTGAGATACAGCCAAAAAATCTCCTTTAATCAGTGATTCAACTAATCCTAAAATTGACATGCCAACTGGCTGATCAACCTTTATGCCATGCTTTCTGCTACATCACTTTTACCTGCAAACTTAAAAAACCCCAGAATATAGCCCTTGTAGTGGCTCTAGAAAGAAACTCCAGCTCCTCACCACCCTCCTTCTTTCTCCCTACAGCTGGGGCATTATTAAGATTCTACTCAGTGCAACACACAGGATGGCTGCTCCTAAGGACAGCTAAGTATCTTGACAACTTATGTTCTGTATCATCATGCCTCCAACAACTGTACAGGTTCATGGAATCCTAACTTTCCTTAGTCCATCTGTTCCACTTTAAGCATGTAAAAATTTTTAAGAAAAAAACCAAACTGTAGGATGAACTTTAGTCCTCATATTGCCATAGGTATCAGTCTTTATCTAAAGTGTAGTAAGTATTACATCTTTGCCTGAATTTCAAGCAATTTCTATGCTATATGGCTATAGCATTAAAAATTAGCTCAGAGGCTTTTCATGCCACCAGACCTTACAGATTAACTAAGTAGTGGTACTGCTCACTGATGGACTGACTAAACCAGTTAACTGCTTTCAAGTAACTCCTCCATCTATCCTGAAAAACTGGTTGTACAACCAATTTATCATCGCTGGTACTCAGTATTCTGCCTGTAAAAACACACGAAGACTAGTGCTGGGGAGGGGTGGGAAGGACATCATTCTCTGCAAAAGAAAAGTGTCAGCTGTCAGGCCCTCCCAGACAGAAAACACCAGGGATCCCCGGGGTTCCTCTAACCGAGAACCTCGGGAGTGGGCCTACAACTACTGTCTCCAGAGCCAGGCTGGGAAGGAGAAGATGCCCCCAGGCAACTGCTCTGACAACAGGGCCTGCAATACTAGAGGGCTCCTGGCTGCCTTCAAACATGCACAGAAGGCAAGATCAGCGTTTTTTGTGACACCAGGATTTAAAAAAAAACAGATGGCATGCTGAAAAAAAACCTTCAAAGATTCTCTACTTTTGTAGAGAATTGTGCTACTTTTATTAATCTCATAGAAGTCAGCCACATCTCTAAGTTATTTCTCTATACTACACAGCTATAAGAAATACACAGGTAAAAAAAAAATCCTTATTCCAAAATACTGTCAGTCTGCAGTCAACGTGATAGCTTGTCTGTACCCCTGCAGACAGGGATATATATCTGACAAACCCATGTGGGATATAATAAGAAACATCAAATGTCTCTGCTAGGTCTAAGTTTATGTGATTTCTGGCCCAGCATTTTGCCATGTGGAAACTTCCTCAGAAACTATATTATTATATATCAGGACATATTTTCTCAATTTCTTCACAATGGAAGAAAGTAAATATAGCACTACATGTTACTTACATATAAATATGAAAATGTCAAAGTTGGCATTCTGTCAAAATACTTGCATTCTATGCTGTCATTTAAAGCCTCAAAAATGTTGTCACTTCACTCAAAACCAAAAAGTCAAACTCTGAATGTAATGTCATAGCAGGACTAAAAAGCTGGAAACATTACATAGTATTTCAGGACTAATATTCTTCACTTTCCTCTTTTAAAGCAACATGGAAATACAAGCGGGAACTAAATTGACTATGACTCTTTACACAAAGACACACTCCTGCTCATCACACAAAATACAAGGCAGAAGCTTAGATGATAAGGCAAGCATTAAAACTTCTCTGTGCTCACATTCAGTAGATCATGTAATAGACATATTTTGCAATGTGTAAACTATTTCTGAAGGCACAATGCTTATTTCAGTCTCATCTATCATACTCTATTACTAACAATATCCAGTTGTTGCTGTAGCTTGAGAACAGTAACACTTCTGACACCAGGATTCACTGTGGAAATCCTATATACAAGTATACTTAAGGCCTACCTTGGCTAAGAACTATCTTAAGGAGATACAGCTACAAGTATGCACTGTTTCACTTCATCATATCTCACTTTATCTAAATCAGTTTGTTGTTGCAGTTCCTCTGCAACAGACATAGGAGTCTGGAAATTAAAGAGCTATTTCTACACATGGAATAATCTTTCTCAAGTAACACAGGCTACACTTGCACATCCATTTCCCATCTGAAACTTAATCTGAATATAAAGCTTATACTTTTTACCTTCACCTTTACTTCTGTTTGAGTGAAGCCTTAAAACTGGGTAGATTTGGACAAGCAAGGATACGTAGGGCATTATTCTGATAGCTCAATATTAAATGTGATATGAGAGCACTGGTCAATACTATTTTTAATGGACTCTACCTTTCCACTTATCTTCCTTCCACTTTTGTTTACACATTGTTAGTAAACATGCATTTTACCTTCACAATACCAGACACACTAATTTCTATCAAGCTTGCTTCTGTCTGCAGAGTTCCCACACTAGGGTAAATAATGAAATCCTTCTCACCAAATAAATATATTAATTTCATTAAAATGTTAATCTAAACCTTAATCTGAATATAAGTTAAAATTTGATGCATTCCCTTAATGCCATATAGACTGTAAATGTTATACATTACCTCCATGTCTGAGAGAGGCAGGTTCGTTCTGGATGGCTGCTTGGTCCTCGGTGCCTTTGGTGGCCTCTTAACTGGCTGGTTATTGTGTTTTGGAATAATTTTACCAGCTGATACAACTGCGTAAAATCTTGATGATGTGTTCCTGAGCTTTTTGATATGTTCTATATTGAGCCTGAAGTTTTGTGTCATCATCACACCCAAGCATCTCCAGGAGGGAAAAAACCCCTCCCCACCCTGATAATAAACACTTCTTCCTAAAGTGGATACATATCCTTGGATCAATTGCCAATTCTTGACTTGCACACGTTGACTTGTCAACCAAGGGAATGCAGTTTTCAGAGCATAAAAATTCCAAGACTTTGCTGTTCTCTGAGCTGTTCTGTCAACTTCATTATCCAGCTTTAATAGCAGACATCCAGTTTTATTAAAGTTTTGGCATTGACATATTGTTGTTAAAGCATGGAGAGATCTAGTCTGGAGGCGCAGAAGTTTCAGTCTCATTTCTTCCCTCTGAACTGTATTTAAAACAAAGAAACAAAATCATCCATCAACATTTTGGAAAGAAAGAATATTATTTCTCTCTTATCTAAAAGGTGACCCATACTACTTTTGCATGTGTTAGGATGCCTAAGCACATGACATTGGTGGGAACAAACCGCTTTTTTCGATCCTATGGAAATAGTCTAAGATCAAAACATACTATTAAGCTGTGTGCTTGCAACATGTGGTAAAAAAGTAGAACTGGTTGCTATGTCAATATGAAAGCAGGCATCTGTTCCTTCTGCTGCTCACTCTGTGCAGCAGCCTACACTCTCAGTAACTCCACTGCTCACCGAGCAAGCAAACACACACCTTAAAGAGGACATCAGACTCTGTGAATCATTGTGTTATACATAAAAACCCAACAATTTAGATTACTATGTGGCCATATGGGAATGGCACCTACAGAATACACACACTGCTCAGCATCAGCTCAGACTCCTGTGCCAAAAACAGCCCAGCATAGATCCAGTCCCCGTCATGTGTCCTGACTACAGTGAGAACGGAGCCGAGTTACAGCCTAGATCCTGCCAATACATCCTGCCACAACACAGACCACCAGTGCAGGTGGAAACACAACAGTGTCCTTATTCTGGTTATTTCAGACCAGCAAGCTTACTGTATCTACCCTATGTCATGTGAGCTAATCAAATAAACTTTAAAAGTATTCACAGACAGTAGGTTGACAGTGGGTGTGTTTCATTTGCTGAAAAATCCCATGTCAAGTCCCTTCCCACATCTTATTTTCCTAATTTCCCTTATGACATAAAATCCATCTTCAGTAAATTATTAACAAAAAGTCATTAAGTTGTATAGCTCAAAAAACCTGCCTGTCAGAATATTTTTTAAAAAATAAAGGAGTATCTCAAATACCACAAATACACTGAACATAATATTTCAAACAAGTATTTTCTTGTGAGAAAAATCATGGTGTGTGCCGTGGAACAAGCCCTCTGTCCTGACAAGGATACCTGGATTTTAGCACAATACATACACAAAAAACCTCACCAAACCACATTCTGACATAACTTAATGGAAGGGGAGTACACTAATTCTGGCGAAAGAGGCATACAATTAAAATAACTAACTAAATAAAAAGGATGTAGAACACTTCTAGGCTGTCACAGAATAAGCAACTGATCTTGGGCATAACTTCTTATCTTTATATGCTCTTCAATTGTACATTTCTGCCCAATTTAAAGCTTGTTATTGGCATACTTACTGGAATAAACCCAGTTCTATTTTAATTTTCAGTTTTTTCTGTATTTATAAAACAAATAAGAAGACTCTGCCCAGAACAAGGCACATTTACCTTTTAAAAGGCTTATTACCTCTGGATAATCAAAAGAGCTGAAAAAAACCTCAGCAACTGCAGCCCAAGCCAGTGGAGAGCCAAGGCTAGGGGAGAAGTCTCCAGCACTGTGGGGTAACTGGCAGAAAAAGACACACAAATGCCAAGTAAATCCTCACTTTCCCAGGCAAAAAACCTCATCCCGAATCAGTGATGCCAAGGATCATTTTTCAAGTGTACAGGCTTAGAGCAGGTTACAAGGAAAGAGAGATCATATGGGCTGAATTCCACCAAGGGGCCTGAGCGTCAGGCCTGAGGCAGCAGAGGCAGCCAGCCAGAATGAGCGAAATAGAGCAATCCAAGAAAAGCGGGATGAAGGACGACCAGAACAGGATAGGAGGCGCCAACCGCAAGCAGCGGGCACAGAAGTGGGATTTATTTTCCAACGTCTCTTCAGTCACGGCACGGTTTAGCCATGCCCGCTGCCTCCCCAGCCGGAGGCCCAGCCCGCTGCGGCGGCGGCTGCGACCTGCACGGGGAGGGCGGGCCCGCTCCGCCCGCCGACGAGCCCGACCGGCAAAGACCGGTTCTGCCCGGCCCCTGCAGCCTGGATGCCCCCAGACTGCCCCCGGGGCCCGCCAGCAGCCGGTGCTAGGACACTCCACCCCTTCCCAGCCTCCGCATCCCCGTTCCTTTCCCCGAAGGAAACCGCCTCGGGAGCGCCCCTGCAACACGCGCGAGTTGGGGGAGAGGGGACACGGGAGGGGCGAGCGCTCCGCTTCCATTGGCTACAGATGGTGGTGGGGCGGGCACAGCGGGGGATCAGGCGGCCAATCGGAAGGCGACGCCGCTCCGCCCCCGCAAGCAGCGCGAGTCCCCGGCCCCGCGCAGCTCGCGGGCGCCCCCGGCGGGCGCGCGAGCCGCCGCCGCCAGCGCGCGCGCGCCTCCGCGCAAAAGGGCCCGCTCCCCCCCCCCCCCCCCCCCCCCCCCCTTCCGCCGCGGTCGGCAGCGCGCGGCCGCCGCCGCTGCTACGTCACCACCGATCGGCGGCCCCCAGAGCCGGGGGCACCACCCGGCAGCCGCCCCGCAACGGCGCGGCGGGGGTAGCCTGAGGCTGGGGGCGGATCGAGGCAGGAAATCGCCCCTCGCCCGCAAGCAGGACTCGTGCTCGCCCAAAACTGCCCCCTCCTCGCGGGGAGCCTCGCGGTGCTCTCCCGCCTGCAGCAGGATCGGATCCCGCGGGATGGGTGGCCGAGGCCGCCCGGGCTCGCCCGCACCCGCTCCGTGGCTGCTGCAGAAGCCCCGCCGCCCTGAGGGCGTCTCAGAAGGAGCTGCACAGCCCCTCCTGCTCGAGCGCGGGCTCCCGCCGCAGCCCCGACCGTGGCGCAGGGCCGCCAAAGGCACCCGCAGCGCCGCCGGCCCGGCCCTGCCCGGCCCTGCCCGGCCCTGCCCTCCTTCCCCTCCCCCGCCCCGCGCGCGCTCCCGCCGCCGCCGCCGCGGGAGGGGCGAGGCGGTTCCCGCCGCCGCCGCGCGCCAGCACTGACCTGGGGGAGGGGGCGC